>NW_028270149.1:65016723-65319557 GCF_037043375.1 Chiloscyllium plagiosum
TGTGATCAAGGATAGTCAGCATGGTTTTGTGAAGGGCAGGTCGTGCCTCACAAACCTTGTTGAATTCTTTGAGAAGGTGACTAAGGAGGTGGACGAGGGGAAAGCAGTAGATGTGGTGTATATGGATTTTAATAAGGCGTTTGATAAGGTTCCCCATGGTAGACTACTGCAAAAAATACGGAGGTATGGCATTGAGGGTGAGTTGGAGGTTTGGATTAGGAGTTGGCTGGCTGGAAGAAGACAGAGGGTAGTAGTTGATGGCAAAGGTTCATCTTGGAGTGCTGTCACTAGCGGTGTTCCGCAAGGATCTGTTTTGGGACCATTGCTGTTGGTCATTTTTATAAATGACCTGGAGGAGGGGTTAGAAAGTTGGGTGAGCAAGTTTGCGGATGATACAAAAGTCGGAGGAGTTGTAGACTGTGAGGAAGGATGTGGCAGGTTACAGCGGGATATAGATAAGCTGCAGAACTGGGCAGAAAGGTGGCAAATGGAGTTCAATGTAGCTAAGTGTGAGGTGATTCACTTTGGTAAGAGTAATAAAAAGATGGGGTACTGGGCTAACGGTCGGATACTTGGTAGTATGGATGAGCAGAGGGATCTTGGTGTCCATGTACACAAATCTTTGAAAGTTGCCACCCAGGTTAATAGTGCGGTGAAGAAGGCATATGGCGTACTGGCTTTTATTGGTAGAGGAATTGAGTTCCGGAGTACTGAGGTCATGTTGCAGTTGTATAAGACTCTGGTGCGGCCGCATCTGGAGTATTGTGTGCAGTTTTGGTCGCCATACTATAGGAAGGATGTTGAGGCACTGGAACGGGTGCAGAGGAGGTTTACCAGGATGTTGCCTGGTATGGCAGAAAGATCGTATGAGGAAAGGCTGAGGCACTTGGGGTTGTTTTCATTGGAGAAAAGAAGGTTTAGGGGTGACTTGATAGAGGTGTATAAGATGATTAGGGGTTTAGATAGGGTCGACAGTGAGAATCTTTTTCCACGTATGGAGTCAGCTATTACAAGGGGGCATAGCTTTAAATTAAGGGGGGGTAGGTATAGGACAGATGTTAGGGGTAGGTTCTTTACTCAGCGAGTCGTGAGTTCATGGAATGCCCTGCCAGTAGCAGTGGTGGACTCTCCCTCATTATGGGCATTTAAGCGGGCATTGGATAGGCATATGGAGGATAGTGGGCTAGTGTAGGTTAGGTGGGCTTGGATCGGCGCAACATCGAGGGCCGAAGTGCCTGTACTGCGCTGTATTCTTCTATGTTCTATGTTCTATGACTTGGCTAGGGAGAATGGATCTTGAAGGAGTTAGATCTCTAACTTATGGTGATGGAATGGAGCCAATGGTGGACACATTTCATCCTGCTCCAGTCGTGGGTCTCAACCCCACTTTGTGTTCTGTACCCTCATAGCCCATGAGCAAAATTCTATTGGAGAACCTTGAATAAATTAAATGCTTTCTCAGGGAGAGAACCCCCAGGTGACCAATCTCCTGAGATAATAAATAGAAAGTGTCATAATCTCCATTTTAAAAGGCAAAACCTCTTAATGTTAAATAGTATCCCCTTAGGTTTAGTCTTCTCAAGAAGTGGAAAGGTTTGATCACTATCCACTTTGTTGGAGAACTCCAAAACCTGATTGCCAGCAATAAATTTAAAATGGGAGTAGCATGCGAGACACATAGCCTCCTTAAAATCATTACAGGAACAATTAATATCTATATAGAAGTGGCATGTTTGTCATCCTGGCCTCAAACCAAAAGTGCTGAAAATGTGTTACTGGAAAAGTGCAGCAGGGCAGGCAGCATCCAAGGAGCAGGACAATCGACGTTTCGGGCATGAGCCCTTTTTCCTGAAGAAGGGCTTATGCCCGAAACGTCGATTCTCCTGCTCCTTGGATGCTGCCTGACCTGCTGCGCTTTTCCAGCAACACATTTTCAGCTCTGATCTCCAGCATCTGCAGTCCTCACTTTCTCCTCAAACCACAAGTGGACCAGTTTGTAAAAAGGTAGATTCACACTTGAGATTTTATACATTTTAGAACCCAGATTTACACAAAACCATATTTTTTGGGTGAGACAAAGGTCTCTCCTCGCTCAGAAAGGTTACAAATGCATCAGAAAGCATAGTTTCCATCAAAGATTTGCACTATCAGACATATGTTATTGTGTGCCCAGGGAGTGCTTTCTGTTATTCTCAAATGCTCAAAATGTGTGTCATACGTGTGTCTTGAGTGACTGAGTGGGTGAAATGTATTTGTAAACTTGCTGAGGATGCAGCCACCTTTGTCTCCCAAAATATAATTGTGATATTGTGTAAAGCTGGGTAATATAACACATGAAATCTCAAATGTGAACCAACCCTTTTATAAACTTGCCCAACGCTTTCTACCTTCTACCTTTTCCTCCCACTTTTATCAAGAGTATAGTACTGTGTCGTGAAGAACGATGGTATGCACATGCAGAATCATTGGCCATGCATGTCAAGACCCATTTTACCACACAAAGTTATAGCTGTGTGAACATTTTTTGCCATACATCTGTATTATGCTCGAGGGAATCTGTTCAATATGATGCCTATTCGATATTGTTACCCAGGTCAGATACAATGATCCATACTGAATAAAATAAGAATGCCTAAGACACAATGAATTCTCAAGGGAAATGGCATCAACTTTCAAATCCCGTCCACAGGGAAAAAAAGTAAAGGGAATTGAATTTTATTTGTGACCTGCACTTCGAGCTTGGCTGGATGTACCTGTAATTTATATCCATCCGGACTTCAGTAAGAAAGGTAAATAGGGCATTCATTAGGTTAGGGATCATATTTTACTATCCTGTGAAATAAATGCAAGCCTTATGTCACATTATAGTTGAAGGAATGAGTGCACTAAATCTCATGGCTATCATCCTGAACCATTTTGAATCAATCCACACAAGATTTATTACCAGGAAATGTCAATGACACCAAGATATCCCAAAGAGAAAACTTTTCAGCGAAGTGTATGGTGATAAATTGTCCAGCTGTGAACAGAGCAGCAAGCTAATGACACCTCCTTTTTCCTGCTGGAGATCTGTGGAACACAGCAGATTTGATGCTACATGTCAAGTGAGTTTTGAGACATTACCATTTATGCAGCCATTCACATGGAGAGGATTTGCATGGTTGTCCAATTCTGTTAACTAGAACAAGGGAATAATATGAAAAGAAGCAAGGATTTGCCTCAGTTTCCACTGTTTCATCACGATACCATTTTTCTTTATTTTCAGTAACTGAGTACTAGCTTCACTGAAAAATAAACCATGGAAAATGAGGAAACATAGGATGTGCATGCAAATGGTTGATCCAACATTCTTCTGGTAAATTCATAAAGTCTATGACTGAAAGGCTCTGTCATCATTAATCAAATCTGTAGCCATTAGATTTTACCTTGCCGTTGGCTGGAGTGAAGTTGTGTCACTGATTTATTGCATTTACGATTCACATTTTTTTGTGAACTTGAAATCTTACTGACAAATAATACTTTCACAATGGTTTCATCATAATTGAAAGAAAGATTAAATTTAATGAAAATATTTTCTTTCATTCCTGAAAAGTAGGAAATATTTTGTTAAAAAATGTTCGCAATGTTTAGATTTAGCTATTACTCACTCACATAATTATTCGCTCCAATATCAGAAAGACATAAAACCCATAAAGGGCAGCAGTAAAACATTCATTTTACATATGTCTCTTAAAATTTGCTGTATGTGGTCTGAATGAAGACTAGACTCTAGCATTACATAATTGTTCAAAATCCAGTATCAAAGTCTGATGCTCATTAGGACATGTAAAATGCACTGCCATCAGAATCCTTCCATTGTACAGTGTTAAAAAAAAAGCCTACAGCTAAGTCTGTGTACTGAGGGCAGCAACTGAGAATAAGGTCTCTTGCCCCTTGAAATAAGTGGCCAACTAATATTCTAGAAGAGGCAAAGATGTAAATGTATACACTATGATAGTGACCTTGCCTGAATAAAGAGTTTCAAAACAGAGTGAAAGCAAAGCCAGCTAGTATTTTTTTAAACAATAAGACTGGAAAATCAAAAGATATAGGAGCAGAAGTAAGCAATTCAGTCCCTTCATTCTGCCTCACTGTTCAATGAGATAATGGCTGATATGATAATACTTTTCTGCCTCTTTCCCAGAATCCTTGTTTCTCTTACTGATTAGAAATCTACCTTAGCCATAAATATAGTTAACAATGCTACCCTCTAGCAAAATATTCCTCCTCATCTGTCTTAAACATGCAAGCTCTTGTTCTGAGATTACGTCTTCTGGTCCTAGACTCATCACCTTTGGGAGACAGCTCTTCCTATGAAGCCCACTAAGAATCTATATTTCAGTAAAGTCATCAGTCATTCTTCTGATCTCAAATGAGTATAGGTTCAACTGACTCAAATTCTCCTCATTACAAATCCCTCCACAGCCAGGATCAACTTGGTGAGTCTTCTCTGAACTATTTCCAATATTAGTACATCTTTCCTCAGATAAGGAGAGCAAAATTATCAGTGTAATCTGCCTATGTTCAAACTAGTGCCTTGTATAGTTTTAGCATGACTTCCCTATTTTTATTCTCCATTTTCTTTGAAATTTAGACAAACATACCTTTGCGTTTACTAGTACCTGTTGAACCTCAATGCTAGCTTTTAGTGATTTATGCCCAAGGACTCCCAAATCCCACTGTTCTGCATCTTCCTGAAGCCTCTCTCTATTTAAGTTACATTCAACTTCTCAATTCTTCCTGTCAAAGTGCATAACCTCACATTTTCCTGCATTATATTATGCCATGTTTTTATCATCTCACTTAACCCACCTGAATACCTCTGCAGAGTTTGTGTCATTCTCACAATTTACCTTCCCATCTACTTTTCTGTCATTCACAAAACTGAGCACAGTACATTCATTTTCCTCTTCCAAATCACTGACATATATTGTAAATACCTGTGGCCCCGGCACTGATCCATGTTACACTTCACTACTTATAGGTTGCCATCCTGAAAATGCATCATTTATCCCAAATCATTATTTAACTTCAATTATTTAGAAATGTTTCTATTCATACAAGTACGCCACTTTTAACATCACCAATAAGCTTTGCACAGCCAGGAAGGAGAGATTATATCCAGAGAATGAGACACAGCATGAGTCAGTTGAGAGTTCAGGGAATTTGGAGGAAGTGTGAGAATTTGATGTAAAGACAAAGTTTTTTTTAAGCTTATTGCTTTGGCTTATAGCTTGCAAGTTTTTTGGTAATGGGATAAACTAATGTCAAGCATCAAAGATCCAGGACAAAAGAGTAACATCACATGTAAACCATAAGTTCATTGCTTGGTGACCAATTTCACTATCTATTATAGGTTACTTTCAGATTGAAGGTAAATATTGGAAATATTTACAGGCTACAAAGTAAAGGACCAGTGCAATTGAAAAAAAAAGCAAATTAAAAACAATGTCATTAAAACAGAGATGCTGGGCCAATCAAAATATTCAATGCATGACATAGGAGCTGGTGAACCCCATTGTGGTTCATAGTGACCACATTGGCAACAAGTACTGGTTGCCTGAGGAACTCCAGCTCAGAATTGATCAGCTGGCATCTGCGCTTCAAAGACTGCGACACATCGGAGGGGGGAGAGAGAATTAAGTAAATGTTGTGTTTCAAGAGGCAATCAATCACACCCCTGAGATTAACTTCCACAAATTCTCTCAGTGGTCAGGTAAAGGGCAATGTGACTACCAGCGAGGCAGGTAGAGGGATCCAGTGGGTAGTGCTGAAGGAGCCTCAGTTCTTGAGCTTGTCTAACTCACAGGGAGATTCTTGCTTTCTGTGTGGACAAGAGCAGGGGCTGCAGGGATGATGAGCAAAGTGACCTTAACACTATGGTATAGGACACCATTCAAGAGTGGGAGAAAAGAGAAATGTAGTTGTAATTGGGCTAGGATAGTCAAGGGAATAGATAGTCTGCAGCCAGGATTAGGAGTCAGGAAGGCTGTGTTGCCTGCCTGGTGCCCGGGTTCAGGATGTCTCATCTGGGCTGCACAGAAACCAAGAGTGGGAGGGGAAAGATCCTGTTGTCATGTTCTACGTAGGTACTATGATAAAGCTAGAAAGTGGAAAGAGGTTCTGCTGAGGGACTATGAGCGACTAGGAGCTAAATTAAAATGCAGAACCAAAAAAAAAAATTCTCGGATTACTACCTTAACCATGACCAAATTAGCATAGGATCAACAAAATGAAAGAAATAAGTTTGTGGGTCAAAGATTTGAGTTGGAGAAATGGGTTACAAAGCACCAGCACTGGGGAAGGAGGGAGCTGTTCTGACAGCCTTCACCTGAACAATGCTGGAACCAGAGTCCTGGTGATCACATATCTAGCGTTGGAAGGTTACTACAGTGATCCACTATTTCTGTAGTGATCTCATTTAAAATCCTAGGATGCAACCTAAGACTAAGTCTAGGGTCGCATTTGTCTTTAGGTCCATTAGTTTCCCCAACTTATTTCCTCCTATCACCCTGACCTTTTATCCCTTGATGAACTATTAGTGTCTTTGATTGTGAATGTTATACAAGTATTTATTTAGCTCCTCTGTCCGTTCCTGGTTCTCCATTACTTCCCCAAACTCATTCTCTCAGGGGCCTATGTACACTGTGGCCTCTTTGTCCCTTTTAAATATATTTAAAGAAGCTGTTGATGTCTATTTTTATATTACTTAAAAGTTTACTGTTAAAATTTATTTTCCCTTTTTTGTTTGTTAAGCTTTGTCATTTCTCTGGCTGACCAGTGATCTTTGCCACATTATATGTTTTTGTTTTCTTTCAAGTTGAAACTATCCTTAACATTCCCGTTAAGGAATGTTTTGCCAGAACTTTTCTTACTCAAGTTTTTAAAAAATCTTTTTCGAGAGTTATAAACAATTTTCTTAAATGTCTGCAATTGTTCCGGAAACGTCATTACTGTTAAACTCCTTCATCAGTCCACTCCAGCCACTTTGTGCTCATTCCTTTGTACGTTCCCTGACTTAAATTTAGCACAGTTGCTTCTGAACCAAACTTCTCCCCCTCAAAATGAATGCTGAATCTTTCCATTTTTGTCACTGTTTCTTAGGGGATATTTTTTACTCTGAGATCATTTATTAAAGCTGCCTCATCACAAGTGACCTGATCCGTGGCAAAATGCATACTGTATTATTCTGGGAGACTATCTTGGATACAATGTGGGAAATCTTCCACAAGGCTAATTCTGTCAATTTGACTTTCCCAATCTACATGAAGGTTAAATTCAAGCATGATTAACATACTGCCCTTTTCACATGCCCCTTACTATCTGGGTGGCACGGTGGCACAGTGGTTAGCACTGCTGCCTCACAGCGCCAGAGATCCGGGTTCAATTCCCACCTCAGGCGACTGACTGTGTGGAGTTTGCACATTTTCCCAGTGTCTGCGTGGGTTTCCTTCGGGTGCCCCAGTTTCCTCCCACAGTCCAAAGATGTGTAGGTCAGGTGAATTGGCCAAGCTAAATTGCCCGTAGTGTTAGGTGAAGGGGTAAATCTAGGGGTATGGGTGGGTTGTGCTTTGGCGGGTCGGTGTGGACTTGTTGGGCCGAAGGGCCTGTTTCCACACTGTAAGTAATCTAATCTCATGATTTATTCTTCATAATATAGCTGCTATATAAGCAGGATCTAGCAGAGGTTGATTGGGTGAGCCTGTTTGAAGGTACAGGAATACCTGGAAAATGGGAGGCTTTCATAAGTGTGATGTCAGGAGTCCAGGGACAGTATGCCCCTGTTAGTGTGAAGGGAAAAGATGGCAGGTTTAGGGATCCTTGGCTGACTAAGGTTATTGAGGCTCTGGTCAGGAAAAAGGAGAAGGGTTTAAGCTATTGGGCTCAGTGAATCCCTAGATGATTATAAAAAGTGTAGAAGCACACGTAAGAGAGAAATCAGAAGAGCAAAATGAGGCTATGAGATGGATCTGGCAGATAAGGTTAAAGATAATCCCCAAAAATTCTATAACTATATTAAAAGTAAAATGGTGGCTAGGGAGAGAATAAGTCTCCTTAAAGATCAGCAAAGCTGTCTACGTGTGGAGCCACAGGAAATGGGGGAGATTTTTAATGAATATTTTTCCTGTGTTTAGCGAGGAAAGAATCATGCATGCAGAGGAAATAAGGGAAACAAGTGGGGATGTTTTGAACCTCATATGTATTACCAGAGAGGAGGTGTTTGCAACCTTAAAGCACATTAAGGCGGAAAAATCCCCTGAGCCTGATCAAGTCCATTCTCAAAGACTGCGGGAGGTTAGGGAAGAAATTGCAAAGATCCTTGCAGAGATTTTTATTTCATCTTTAACAACTGGTAAAGTTCTGGAAGACTGGAAGGTGGCTAATGTTGTTCCATTGTTTAAAAAAGGTAGCAAAGACAAGGCAGGGAACTACAGGCCAATGAATCTGACATTAGCAATAGGCAAGTTGTTGGAGAGGTTAAGGAGGAATGAGTCCAACCAACATTTGGTTAGTCAAAGTCTGATTTGGGATAGTGGATTTGAGCATGAGAAGTCATGTCTGACAAATATTTTAGAGTTTTTTGAAGAGGTAACCAAGAGAATAGATGAAGTAGGCAAATAGATGTTGTCTAAATGAACTTTACTAAAGCCTTTGACAAGATTCTGCATGGCCGGCTAGTCATAAAGGTTAGGACTGAAGACTGTGGTGCTGGAAAAGCACAGCAAGTCAAGCAGCAACTGAGGGGCTGCAGTCCTCATTTTCTCCTCCATGATGGTTAGGGCACATGGGATCCAGGAAGAGCTAGCTAATTGGATTCAAAACTGGATCGATGGCAGGAAGTAGAGGGTAATGGCTCAAGGTTGTTTTTTTGGACCGGAGATCTGTGACGAGTGGTGTGTCACAGGGGTCAGTGCTGGGACCTTTGTTATTTGTTATTTACATAAATGATCTGGATGCAAATGTATCAGGCATGATTAGTAAGTTTGCAAATGATACAAAATTAGGAGATATCTTTGATAGCGAAGAAGCTTATCAAAAATTACACAAGGATCTTGATCAGATGGACAAGTGAGCTGATGGTTGGCAAATGGAGTTCAATACAGATAAGTGTGAGATGTTACACTTTGAAAAGTGAAACCAAGGCAAGACTTATACAGTAAATAGTAAGGTCCTGAGGAATGTTGTGGAACAGACAGACCGAGGAGTGCAAGTACATAGTTTGTTCCAAGTGGTGTCACAGGTAGACAGGGTGGTGAAGAAAGCATTCAGCATGCTGGCCTTCATTGGTCAAGGTGCTAAGTACAGGAGTTGGGATGTTATGTTACAGTTGTATAGGTCATTGGTGAGGCCACACTTGGAGTATTGTGTACACAGTCTTAGTCATCTTGTTATAGGAAAAACATAGTTAAATCTTTTTTGCACTGTTTCCAATTTATGACAATGTTACCATGACTAGTAAGCCTGAGTTATAGGGAGAGGTTGGCCGAGATTGGATTTTATGTTTTTTGGAACATAGGAGAATGAAGAGTGACCTTATTGAGGTGTACAAAATCATTAGAGGCATAGATAGGATGAATGCATATAGTCTTTTTTTTTCCCAAGGATGGGGAATTTAAAATTAGATTTAAGATAAGAGGGGAATGATTTAAGGAGATCTGAGAAGCAACTTCTTCAAGCAAAGAGAGGTGTGTATATGGAATAGGCTGCCAGAGAAAGTGATTGAGGCAGATACAATAGCAACATTGAAAAAAACATTTGGAGAGGTACATGGATGGGAAGGGTTTAGAGGGATATGGACCAAATGTGGGCAATTGGAACTAGAAGGGTTGACACCATGGTCAGCATGGACCAATTTGGGCTGAAAGGCCTGCTTCCATGACTCTAGGACTCTATGCTGCTAAGAAGCCTGTGACTTTCACCAGTTTCTTCTTCCCCTTGTTATTTCTTATCTTCACCCATATAGACTTTACATTGTCTGAACCAAGGCTACTTTTTTGCCATCATGCTTATTCAATTGCATATTAACAAAGCTACGTCTTGCCTGTCCTTTCAAAAAATCGTATATACCTCAAGGCTTCAACTTTATCACACTCAGACAGCATTAGAATTTATGTTGTTTGCACAGTCATTCAGCAATTTATCAAGATTCATATTGGTCCATAATAATAAATATAGACAAGCTTCCATGTAAGTGATGCAACATAATTGTCACTCACTTTCTCAGTCTTGGGTTTAGAAGGGAGTGCCTTCTATTCATAGAATTATTGAAATAAAGTGCATCACAAGATCTCTTGACACATTATGCCCATGCTGGCTGTTTGAAGAGCCTACTATCACAACTATATTTTCTATCTTTAACATAATAAGCTGCCTCATTATCAGGCACCTGTTCAACGCCTTCTAAAATTAACTATGGAATCAGCATCCACCACCTTTTCAGGTTTTACATCCTATCACCTTTGAAATAAATTTCACCTCTTTGCCGATCACCACTTTGTCAATTATTTCAAACCTACGACCATTTGTTATTAACCCATATTTGACAGAGATTTTTTCTCCTATCTATTCTAACAAAACCTCACAAAGTTTGTACACATCTATTCAATAACCATTTAACTGCCTCAAATATAAGGTGAAGACTCACAACTTTACCGACCCCCTCTTATGACTGAACTCCAATTATCTCTGGTACCTCCCAATGAGCTTTCTCTGCACAAAATCAAAAACTTTTACAACTTTAAGTGCAGAGTCAGAATTTTCCACATTTCTCCAGTTAAGACAAATACAGTGATTTCTCAAGTTATCATATAATCTACTTCCCTTTAAACTCTATTTATAAAATGCAATTAACTCATGCACTTTTTAGATTAGATTAGATTACTTACAGTGTGGAAACAGACCCTTCAGCCCAACGAGTCCACACTGACCCGCCGAAGAGCAACCCACCCAAACCCATTCCCCTACATTTACCCTTCACCTAACACTACGGGCAATTGAGCATGGCCAATTCACCTAATCTGCACATTTTTGGACTGTGGGAGGAAACTGGAACACCCGGAGGAAACCCACGCCGACATGGGGAGAATGTGCAAACTCCACACAGACAGTTGCCTGAGGCGGGAATTGAACCTGGGTCTCTGGTGCTGTGAGGCAGCAGTGCTAACCACTGTGCCGCCCATGAGGTTTTTTTTCCCCTGTTATCTTGAATGATGTCTCAGCTTTTTCTGTTTCTCATCATTTTTTTATATAATCCTATTTAGTGCGTGCTGTCTTTCCTAATATTATTCCAAAATAGAACCCTTCACACATTACTCAATTAAACCCCATCTGCCATTCTTAGAATTTCTCGATTTCACCATCATGTCTGTCATCATGAAGTATACCCTCAACACCACATATTAAAAACCACCAAGTTTCATATTATTTGCAATTTTTAATCTTGTTACACCCGAGAAGAGGTCATTTATAAAAATTGAATATGCAATGGTTATGAAATTTAAATCCAAGGTGAACAGCACTGCAAATCATGCTTTAGCTCAGAAAGAAAAGATCAATCCAACATGACCCTCAGTTTTCTGTCAATTCCATACCATTGGTACTAATGTCCATTTAATTTACTTCCACCTTCTTGATACAGCTTCTCTGTGGCACTTTGCTAAATGCATACTAAAAGCACATCTTTACAATGTCTACTGCCTTGATCAATCTTCTCTAATGCTTCATTCGAGATAGTTGTTCTAATTACTTACTGATTGTTTATCTCCTATTCTCACACTGGCATTAATTTTCGAACTGAGCTTATTTTGGTGAGGCTCCCCCTTACAAACATCTATCATATGCACATCAACACTTCACAAAGACCTCAAGACAAATAATAATACAATCAATGTATATAGCTCCTGATTATATCTCAGTTTTTTCATTTCCCAACTGAACAATATTTCTGTAAAATGAATGCTATCATTGAAATATATCAAGATTTGTCATTGATTTTATCTGGTAAATGAAACATGTGGCATTTGTATGGTTTTAAGAGTCTGATATGTAAAACAAAGTGGAATTTGTCAGAAATGACAATGATGCAGAACCAATAACCTTGTAAGAGCCAATAACGTCTCAGGACAAAAAATGTTTTTAAAAAGTCACAAAAGAGCTATGCTGCTCAGAGAGAGTGCAGATCAATGAAATAAGAAATGTTTCCATTTATACCTCAAATTCTTCTAGATAATAGTTAGATGAAGGAACATATTGAGCATATTGAACGGTCAATTCTCAGAGGTATGCATTGTTGATTCCATATCAGATATTGTATTGCATCCTGCATTTTCCAGCAGTAGTTCAAGGTAGTAGGAAATGGAGTTAGACTTCTTACAGTATTTCTTTAGTCATAAACCAGTGAAATACTAGCACATGTTGAATGATCCCTTGGTGGTACAGGTTCTGTGAAGCATATTGGATAGCTAGTAATTTTTTTTTAGGTGTTAAATAAACTGTGGAGGCCAGGTCATTGAGTATATTTAAAATGGAAATAGATAGGTTCTTGATTGTCAAGGGGATCATGAGGTACGGGGAGAAAGGAGTAGAGTGGGGTTGAAAACCTTATCAGTCAAGAATAGAGTGGTGCTAGAAAGGCACAGCAGATCAGGAAGCTTCTGAGGAGCAGGAAAATCGACGTTTCAGGCAAAAGCCCTTCAGGAAACACTTTCAATTTTCCTGCTCCTCGGATGCTGTCTGACCTGCTGTGCCTTTCCAGCACCACTCTATTCTTGACTCTAAACTCCAACATCTGCAATACCCACTTCTGCCTAGTTGAAAACCTTATCAGTCATGATTGAATGGTGGAGCAGACTTGATGGGCTGAATGACCTAATTTCTGCTCCTATGTCTTATGGTTTGAAATCAGGAGATATTCAGCATCATGACAGCTAATGGATCTAATATAATCTAATTGCTGTGGAAGCAGTTTATGACAAACAGAATCATATCCATTGGTTGAAATGCGGGGAGTTGCTCAATTGCACTTCAATGAGGTGTGATCACTGAAAATGAAAGAGAAAACACACAAACCACCAGGATTATGATGTAGGTATGGTTGAGGATATAATTTGCTGGTACCTTACGTACAGTTAATAGATGACAAATGCAATCAGAGAAAATATCCCTTGTATGATGAATGTCTAATAATTAACACAGAAGCCATTATAGTGAAATCTCAAGGTTAGCTAAATTTTCCTTTTCTTATTTTTATTCATGAAGTTTAAAAAAAGATTTATGTCAATGAACAGCACCAATATCAAGTACTCCAGAATTGCCATGCAGTTATGCAATGCATTTTGCATTGTCACTGTTGGCAAAAAACAAACCAAAACAGATGTCTTTTTTCCCTCAAGTTTTGTAGACATACCTGGAGCGAATTTTTTAAAAGAGGCAATTGAAAGTTCACTGCGTACATTAATGATTTTCTTTCAAGAAAGCTCCACAACTGTTTGCTTTATTGTAGATTCCTACAGGGTTTTGAAGAGTGACTAGCTTGGAGACGTTCGGATTTCTCTGCCTGAGTTGGAGGAATGTCTGCTAAGATTAATCAGATGATTGCTTTAATTTCTGAAAAGAAACCCCTTTTAGTAAGTTCATAGTGAAACATACGTATTCTTTTGAAAGAATATCACTGAATTATATTTCTTAAGCAAGCTCTGCCTGCAGGATTTCAGAGACAACAGACCATGATTACTGACTTCACCACAGATGCCAGAACACCAGAGCAACTCACTCCAGAACATCTTAAGCTTTATCCTTGTGCTTTCAAATATAACCCACTAGCCAAAATGTCTTTTTTTCAGAAAGTTCATCTCTGCAGATAAAACTGGTTGTTTTGTTTTTCCCTATTTTTCTGAAGATGGTGCTTATCTATTTGGGAACATTCTGACAAATGTAATTTACACAGTCAGTAAGATAAAAGTGTGTGTTGAATTTTTATTGAACAAGTTTTGTTTACTAATAAACACGATTATGGGTTTGTTAAGAAATCTTTGATAGAAAGATTTTGTGGTTAAAAATCTAATATAGATAAAGGTATTTAATTAAACATCTTAGTAACTGGAAAGTTGTCTTTTTATACTGTGACCCATGGAATACTGGGACGAGAGTGACAGTGAATTCTTCCACCCTTGGTCATAACTTGACAAAGGTTTAAGTACATAGCAAAACAAAGTATACAATATAAATGCAGTTTGATTAGATGTGATGTCAGATTCACATTATTTCACTGTATCACCTTCTGCTTTGTTCTGTGTCCACCTATTTCACTGTCCTTTGTCCTGGTTTACTTTACCTCAACCTGGTTTACTGCAACCCTACTTCATTTACTGTATCCAATTAAATGCCTTACCAATAAAAAGACCAACGTTTGTTCACAATTGTGTTTATTATTAATGAAAAATTACACTTCTCTACCTAGCTTATTTGACTTCCACGTGATTCCTAAAGAAAATTGTCAAACATGAAATTTGAATGGCTAGGTCACCTTGTGTTGTTCTAGCTAGTAAATAAGTGACAGACAATTTTACTCTTCACTCATAATTTTGCCCTTGAATGGTCAGGTGATATGGTGGCTCAGTGGTTAACACTGCTGCTTCACAGTTCCAGGAACCCAGGATCGATTCCAGCCTCGGGGGACTGTCTGTGTGGAGTTTGCACATTCTCCCCGTGTCTGTGTAGGTTTCCGTCGGGTGCTCAAGTTTCCCCTCACAGTCCAAAGACATGTAGGTAGGTGGATTAGCCATGCTAAATTGACCACAATGTTCCAGGGATGTGCAGACTAGGTGGGTTAGCCATTGGGAATGCAGGGTTACAGAGGTAGGAGGTGTTCTGGGTGGGATGTTCTTCGGAGGGTTCACATGCATTTGATGGGCCGAATGGCCTGCTTCCATACTGTAGGCTATGATCTTTGCAGCACTGTGCTAGTTTGCCTACCTATCTCCAACAGCAAATTTCCAACAAGTAAAAGGTGTGCAAATTGGCCGACAAGCACCTCAGGATCCTGCCATTACAACAAAGAAGATATGAAAGTGACTCTTCAGTTATGTTACCTATACATGGCAAGAGGCCGTCCTTAGAAAATAAAGCAAGTCATACTCTTTTTCTAACCAAGTTGCTCATTTAATAATGGATCAGTTATTGTGTCTGTAAGTCATGCTTGGTTTTGCAAGTAGTGCAATATCAAGTGTTTATTTAAAAGCAGGGCTAATACACTCATAGTCCTGCTGTCTGTTCTGTTTAGTTTCAAGTACTTGTATTCAAATAGTACATAAAACATTGCTCATTTGCTTCCAACTGCCACTAAACTTCCTAATCACACAAGAGAACTGAAATTATACAGAGAATTTAAAAAGTAGCAGAATAGGTTGACTATATTTGTTTACACTTCAAAGTTTGAGAGACAATAAATGCACACGACTTTGCAAAAATGTAAATGGCCAGTTGTGAGCACAGTATAAGTAACTGTGTCAGACTAAAAACAAATACATGGGGTAGAGTTGCAGGTAGATAGTGAAGAAGGCTTTTGGTATGATTTCCTTTATTGGTCAGAGTATTGAGTACAGGAGTTGGGAGGTCATGTTGTGGCTGTACGGGACATTGGTTAGGCCACTTTTGGAGTATTACATACAATTATGGTCTCCTTCCTATCAAAAGGATGTTGTGAAACTTGAAATGATTCAGAAAAGATTTACAAGGACGTTGCCGGGGCAGAGGGTTTGAGTGACAGAGAGGCTGAACACCAGCCAGCTATTTTCCCTGGAGCATCAGAGGCTGAGGGATGAGCTTATAGAGGTTTATAAAATCATGAAGGGCATGGATAGGGTAAATAGACAAGGTCTTTTCCCTGGGGTGGGAAAGTCCAGAACTAGAGGGCATAGGTTTAGGGTGAGAGGCAAAAGATATAAAAGAGACCTAAGGGGCAATGTTTTCACACAGAGGGTGGGATGTGTATGGAATGAGCCGCCAGAGGAAGTGGTGTGGAGGCTAGTACAATTGCAACATTTAAAAGGCATCTGGATGAGTGTAATTTAGGAAGGGTTTGGAAGGATATGGGCTGGGTGCTGGCAAGTGGTACTAGTTGGGATTTCTGGTTGGCATGGACGAGTTGGACGAAAAGATTTGTTTTGTGCTGTACATCTCTCTGACTCCAGGACTCTAAGTAGCAATTTAAGACTAACAGGGTTTATTAGAGTACACTGAACTGTGTATACAATTTAATTATTCTCTGACAAGTAATCTCCCTCAGATAAGAAAACACAAGACTTAGCGAGTTTTGAAAAGATTTGTAGCTCAAGTTCAGATTTTGGATGTAGGTTTGCTCGCTGAGCTGAAAGGTTCATTTCCAGAAGTTTTGTTACCCTACTAAGTAACATCTTCAGTGGGCCTCAGGTGAAGCAATGCTGAAAATTCGTGCTTTCTATTTATAAGTTTGGGTTTCTTTGGGTTGGTGATATCATTTCCTGTGGTGATGTTATTTCCTGTGGTGAAATCACTTTCTGTTCCTTTTCTCAGGGGGTAGTAGATGGGATCTAACTCGATATGTTTCTTGATATCACTTGGGCTCTTCTTGGCCCTGCTACTCTTCATCACTGGAATGAGTGGAAAGATCAAGGTGCACTGTGAAAATGGCAGTATGTTCTGATGATACCTCTAGGATCTCTCCTGCATTTGTTAGAAGGAACCTCATGGACTTTGAGCAGGTCCTCTTGCCACTTATTCGTGAGAGCAAGTGAAAACAGGAATGTGTCAGCCCACATCACTTCCAGGATGGCTAAATAACTTCCACAATTTTAAATATCCATGTTCATGACTTCAGCAAGTATGGTTAAATATCATATTCTCATGAACCTCCATCTATAACTCCATGGAAACTGCTCTGGAACTGTAATTTATTACAACACCACATTGACTTACTTGAGAAATAGAGAAAGGTGAAGAAATATGTTAAAGAAAAGAATAACTGGAATACTGTCTGGAAAGAAAGATACCTTCTTGAATACATTGAATATTACTGCAGTTTATTCAACATGGGAGCATTTATTACTTGAAAAGAAAATAAGTTTTCATCTCATGTTACCTGAACATTATAAAAGCTTCCTCTGATTATCTGTATTCTGGTTACATTGATTTTAATACACTATGGGAGTTGCAATTCATTTACAGGATCAAGACATGTAACACATAAGCTTAAGGGACTTATCTTTTACTGAACAGTGCTTTCAGTTCAAAGTTTGTGAGAAGATTTGTAGCTCGGGTGCTCGTTGTTGTGGTTCTGTTTTCCGAGCTGGGAATTTGTGTTGCAGACGTTTCGGTCCCTGTCTAGGTGACATCCTCAGTGCTAGGGAGCCTCCTGTGAAGCGCTTCTGTGATCTTTCCTCCGGCATTTGTAGTGGTTTGAATCTGCCGCTTCCGGTTGTCAGTTCCAGCTGTCAGTTGCAGCGGTCGGTATATTGGGTCGGTATATTGTTTTCTTTAAAGCAGAGAAGTGGGGGTGGGGGGGTGGGGGGAGGGGGATGTGGGCATGACTGAGGTGTATACAATTATGAGGGATATGGACAGGTTGAATTGAGAGCAGTTAATCCCTTTGGTTGAGAGGTCAATCATAAGAGGGCACAGCTTTAGGGTAAGGGGCAGGAGATTCAAGGGGGATTTAAGAAAAGTTTTTTCACTCATTGAGTGGTGGAAATCAGGAATGCACGGGGAAGGTGGTGGAGGCTGGAAATCTTATGACCTTTAAAAAAAAATGGATGGGAACTTCAAATATCATAACATTTGAGGATGTGGGACAAGTACAGAAAATTGGGATCAGTGCACTTTTAGTGGTAATTATGCCAACTCGATGGGCCAAAGGGCCTTTTCTGTGCTGTATGAATCTATAAATCAACATCCGGGAACCTATTAGTCTATAGCTCAAAAAGCTGACTCAGCACTCCGTTGTTAATAAAATTAAAGATGTCTGTCTCAACAAGGACATTATCTTTATGTTATAATGTTACATAGGCTAACATATAAGAAAGCACTCAGACCATATCATACTTGAAGTGATGTTTGACCCAAAAATACTACATTACTAATTAATTATTATTCGCTATGGATCCTCAATGGCAACCTGCCCTTTCAGAGAAACATTAGATATCATACAGGATTCTAAAGATTGCAGCCAGATTAAAGGCCTGAGACAACAATGGAGGAACAAGATTAGGCCATTAAAGGCCTTGAGATCTTTTTCACTATTTAATCGAATCATAAGATCATTTGCATTTTAACTCCATTTTTATCCCTTAGCTTAGTAAATCTATCAGTCTCAATTTGCAACTTACCAAGTCTCTAGTGCTTTTTTGGCCAGTCCAGATTTCACTACTCGTAATCTCAGGCAAGGCCTAACAGTAACCACTGAAGGGTTTATCTGTGTGTTATTTTTTCAGATGACCACTCCTGGCAGCTTTTGGTATGGACTACCTCTGTCAGTATGTGGTATTGGTTCAAGAATGCTTGGAAGTTGTTTACTGCTACCAATCCTCCTATGCCTTTCGTTTATCTATCTCACAATTAGTGGTAGAGGATAACCACCAGAATAGTACTGACCTTGGACGAGAAGTTAGCAACAGAGTGCAACTAACCTCAGTCAGACACAATTACTGGGACATTGGGGAGCTGCTACAGATACATCTGCTCCCTCCGAATGCTGAGATGTAAATCTTTATCTCCAACCAAAGAATGCATATAACAAGATATAATGGGTAGAACCAAAGTAACAACAATGTTGAGCTCTATCTATTACAGTATAAAACAATAAAGTTAAAAATCACACAACATCAGGTTATAGACCAACAGGTTTATTTAGAAGCTCTAGCTTTTGGAACACTGCTCCACAACCACCTGATGAAGGAGCAGTACTCCGGAAGCTAGTGCTTCCAACTAAATCCGTTGGACTATAACCTAGTGTTGCATGATTTACACCTTTGTACACCCCAGTCCAACACCAATAGTTCCAAATTTAAACAATAAATACTTGATACAGAATATTGTCCCCAAATATAGCAATAGAAGGGCTCTCATCAGCTCTCCAGTGAGGCAGCAAGACACCATCACCTGGATTAAATTCAACACTGTCATATTTTATTCAGCTGACCGCAAGGAAAAATAAGTCTTTGTTACACTATGGTAATTGAAGAGAAATAGGAATTGAGGGAACTTCTGTTACACAATAAGAAGACAATGAGACTCTGCTTATGACTGCAGTTTGATTGATGAAACTTCTTTTGCCTGCCTTCCCTCTGATGTGCAGATTCAAGCAGTTGAGGATATTATTCCTCAATTACAGTTGCCTTCTCTTTCCTGAGCTTGCCTCTTTTCCATAGTTTTAATCAAATTATTGCCACGTTTTAATCAATTCTGAGGCATCTTCCTTCAAAGTGACTTCCAACAGTGCAGATCAGACCTTTCTTTCTCAAGCTATTTTAATGATCTGTGTACTGCATGGTAATCTGATTCTTGACGTTAATTTTGACAGAAGGTTACGACACAGAGATCTGGATTTTATGATAATCATGGTTGGTCAATGAATCCATTGCCCTAACCAGTGCCTTCCTGAGTTCTTGCATCCATCCTTACATTGCAGAAGTCAAAGTAAATTTTATTGAATCCTTAACATAACAAATGAGATCAACATTAAAATGTAATTTTCAACCAAGCTCTTAATTAAGAAAGAAACCAAGATTGAACAAATTGCAAAAGTAACACATTTAATCTCCTCAAAAATGAACTGACAAGTATTGAAATGTCATTAAAATTTGTGAACAGTCAAAAATACATGAATTGGAATTGATTTAAAAGGGAATCAATGTGCAAAGATGGCTTGTAAGACATAGGTAAGACTGGCACCTGTAGCTAAGGTTGCAGAATGTAGTGTCAGGGGATATTAACATGCATCTGTCAAAAATTCTCTCTCACAATTCAGTTGTCTGGCTATGAATTTAATATGACATTTTGCACAGCTGGGCAGATATGTGTATGCATTTTGTTTCAGCACAACCAGCTGCTTTTATTTTATTAAATTAGGTTGGATGGCATCTAGAATCATTTGAAGCACTAAAACATCAGGCCAATAAACTGGATACATTTTGCAAATTAATAAGACTTATTAACATGGCAAGATTTGTTTTTCAGCAATTATTCATGTTTTCTCATGAATTTATCAAATGTCTATAAGTGTCACTAGAATTAAATTAAACCCAATGCAGCATTCAACTGATAGTCACGTTCCTTTGATCTTTTTAGGAACAATTAAGCTGTAATAATTCAGTTGTTAATTATTTATGAATAGCGAGCAGCGCAGTCAGCCATGTGCAGAATACTTACATTTGATGCCCAAATCGTGACTAACGGGCATTTTACACTTATTAATGCAATACTATTCATTTATGCATCTGATTTGTCACATTCCTTGTCTGACATCCAGTACTGGTCGAGCAGAAATTATCTCCAATTAAATATTGAGAAGACCAAAACTACTAGGTGATAAATCACCGTAGAAATTAATCTAATGGCTGCAAAACTAGACATGCCCTTGTCTGTCTAACATCAATAAATTTTGTGCCACAAGTTGCGGACATTGCCCGAAGAGCAAAAAGAAAAAGTGATGCATTGTTAGAGGGTAAATGAATAGCTTCTGAAATTGTCCAGGAAAATATTTGAACAGTGTACTATTAGCAAAGCAGATACCCATCAATTCATTCATGTACTACAGAGAGGTAGCCTCAATAACTGCTATGGTTTTAAGGGAACTTAGAGAACCAATGCATGAATAGGTGTGAAAAGCAGTGCAAAGCAATGATTTTCAGCATGCACAGTTCATTGTTTTATCATATTCTAGATGCTTGCCTTTCATTGGTTACTTGTATTATAATTGTTGCTCTCAATATTTCTTTAAAATTTTGAACAATGAACTCAAATTTTATTTAAGCTGCTACTGCTGTAACAGTGTATTGTTTGAATTTCAATTTTTGCCTATTCTTGTGTATTTTCCTCAATTTGCCAATGAATCAGTTATTAAATACTCTCCAATCACACTGCACATTTACAGCCATGAATGCTTCATTATGACTGTGACACACAGCGGTGAAACATCTGGGTTGGGTCCTTAATTGCAACCATTTTCACCACAATCTTGACTGCTGGTTGAAGTTTCATTCGTTCCTTCAGAGCATTGGTTTGCTAAGTGCAGCAGACCATCAGAATCTGAACCACTTGGACAGAAGATTACTATAAACTATCACCTGACTCGTCCAAGCACCAAAAGCATGATGTGCACTTTACCTTTCTTGTGCTGTGCTACTTATCCTTTGATGATTCATGAATCTATTTTCTCAGTCAACTTTATCCAACTTCCTTTGCAGTGAAATATTTCTGTCTCGGGCTTGCTGCAATGTTCCAGTGAGGTTCAGCATAAGCTGAAAGAACAGCATCTCATTTTCTGCTTGGAGACTCTACAGCCTTCAGGGCTCAACATCAAGTTCAATTTTTTTAAAAATAAAGGAACAAATTATTGCAGATGCTGGAATCTGTACAGAAAACAACAAATGCTGGAGATCACAATGGGTCAGACAGCATCCATGGAAAGAGAATAAGTCCAGGTGACTCTTCATCAGAGATGATGTGAAGTGTGGAGGGGACAGCAATTGGGGTCTAGACTACATTAATATATTGTGAAGGAGCTTGGTCTGATCCATAACATGTCTAAAAACTGTCCCATCACATGCCCAATCCAGAGCAATGTTTTCTTCCTAATGTCAGCATCATGTGATCAGTTACACTTTTATAATTTCCATGATGTTCATTACACATCATTTCTGCACAAGTTTCGAATTGGACATGGACTGCTTCAGTATCTGAGGAATCATTGTGCAAAAAGGAGGAAAACATCCTCCTTTCTGACCTTATGATGGAGGATGAAGCAACTGAAGGTAGTTGGGCTAGAACACTACCATCAGGAACTCCTGCAGAGATATCTTGGAGCTGAGATATAACTGCCAAGCCATTGGTTTAGATTACATTAATTCCTTTCTTTCTCTCCAAATGTACCTTCAGCTATTCTGAAAATAAAGTATTTTGTTTAATCAGTTGGTCTGAAAGCTCTGGCCTCCTAACCTTTAAATTTGACTTTTTGCTCTGACTTTCAGATTTACAGATTTTTCACCCTGTTTGTAGAGTTTAACATCTCTGCTACTTTATGCTGTGACTATTCTCATGTTGCGTTGCATTCTTGTGGTCCATTGGAGCAGAGCTGATTCTTAATCATCGGCGACTTCACAGTCTTGACTGCTTTTTTTGCCTCTGCATTCGAGCGAGGGTGGGTTAGAAGGATCTGTCACCTGGTAGATCACTGCCTCTAAAGTGAACTGCCTGAAATATTTCTTCACAAATTGAGATCCATTGTCTGATGTCAAATCTTCTGGAAACTGAAAGATCTTTTTTCAATGCTCTGATCAGAGTGAATAAAGTCTTGCTATTACAATCCATTTTGAGTGATATTCGATGATGATGAAATGTAAATCTTTATGTCTTTCAAAATGTCCGATCACCACACTGATTATTGTGCTCTTATTCTACATTTTGCCACTTTGTAAGTATACCCATCGGAGTTTTGGTATGACTTCACTGCACAGTAACTTTGCTGTAACCATTCTGCGGCACACACCAATAAATTTTGAACTATTGCCAAGTGTTATTGCTGCACATCGTACCTCTTCAGCACTTGGATCTCTGGATTATATTTTTCCAACCTTTGCAGAGTGTTAGCTGATCTTTGTCCTCTAATTGTTTGAGTTTTGAACTGTTGAATTGGTCTGAGTACACCCATGTTTGCTGTTCAGTTAAAGCTGTAGAAAAAGGCTATAATATTTTTTACAACAGTACAATTTTTTTCCTGTTCAAACTAATGTTTATCTTGAGAGTGTATCTGGCATTATGTTTACCTTTCTAGGAACATGGACTATTCCATAATTGTACCTCATCAGCCTACGTCTAAACCTTTCAATGCGTAGGTGCATTTTTGAGATTTCTTTCCATCCCAATAATTTTACCAACAGTTTATGGTCAATCTTGACCTGGAGTTTCAGTCTTATGAGGTAACCTGTGAACTCTTCACACCCTCAAATAATTGCTGATATTTCTGTTTCTATAATTGTGAACATCTCTTCAATCTTTGTTATAGCTCTCAATGTAAAATATACCAGTTTCCATGTCATCAGTTTACACTTGAACAATGATAGCTGCAATTCGGTTGGATGATCCTTCCTCAGCTACTATAGTGAATAATATTGGATTATAACATATTACAACATCAGTAGAAGGTAATTTCGCTTTGACTTTTTCAAAAATTGTTGTCTTTTTTTCACAGCTCTTTAATGGGCTGTAAAAGATGGGCGAAGTTGAGGATAAAAGTTTTCCACTTGATTTATGATGCCGAAAAATTACCAAACATCATTTGTGCACTTGGGTGCAGGCATGATGCCTTGTTTTTGGATTGTATCCTAGAAATCCAAATCATCTTTCTAGAGAATTTTCATTTCTCATTTAGTGTAAAGCCTGCAATCTGTAATGTCTTTTCCATGCATTTCTCCTTGATTGAACCATACACTAGGGTGCCATGCACTTGGCAAATTATTCCCATTGCAAAATTCTAGATATTATCCTTTACAACACTCCAAAGGCTAAGTAATTGAAGCAATATCATTTGGTTGGTGTCATGACTCCAGTCATCTTGACTCTTGCTCTAAGAATATCTGCTAAAATCCATTATTGGCATCAAGTTTTATGGAAAAACATGCCTCTTGCCAATTTTAGTGAAACTACAGTTGGCAGATGAAATAGGACGGATTTCCCTTCCTCTGTTTAACTGAGGAACTTGTCCAATTTGACTGTTAACTCAAAACATGCCATTCTGTGCCGACAATTCTAGACCTCAATTTTCTTAGGAATGTTTACCAGTTCTGAACATGATGTGTCTGTTCTGTCACCAACAATATGTCATTCATGCAATATACCCAATAAGGAAGAAGCAGCATATTACTGCAGATGTTGGAATCTGTACTGAAAACAACAAACGCTGGAGATCACAGTGGTTCAGATCACCTCCATGAAGAGACAGCAAGCTAATGGTTCAAGTTTAGATGATCCTCCAATTGATGGACAGTCATCTAGACCCAAAACATTAGCTTGCTCTCTCTCTCTCTCTCTCTCTTTATATGGATGTTGTCTGACCCACTGTGATCTCCAGTATTTGTTGTTTTCACTCAATGACAAGTCAGTCTTCATTATTTAAATCTGGCACACAAACATCAGACATTTTACATTAATTGGATGGAAATCAAATTTGATGTAAAAGATTACAGTCCATGCAGTGAAGAAGAAAATCTACCTCTGACAGCCTTCCCCCCACCCCCCACCCCACCCTTACCTTTTTTTTAAAACATGGATTTACAATGTCTTAATATCATTTCAGACATCTACTTTTTTTTCCTGCCTGCTTTATGAATGTCATTTTTTTCAATAGGTCCTGGAGTCTTACAGCACACAGACTCTTTTGTCCAACCAATTCACGCTGACTATAATCCCAAAGTAAACTAGTCCCTGCCTGTGCTTGTCCCATATCCCTCCACGCATTTCCTATTCATGCACTTATCTAATTGTCTTTTAAACGTTAGAACTGTACCCGGATCCACCAATTCAGTGGATCCACCGTGGGCGGCACGGTGGCACAGTGGTTAGCACTGCTGCCTCACAGCGCCAGAGACCCGGGTTCAATTCCCACCTCAGGCGACTGACTGTGTGGAGTTTGCACATTCTCCCCGTGTCTGCGTGAGTTTCCTCCGGGTGCTCCGGTTTCCTCCCACAGTCCAAAGATGTGCAGGTCAGGTGAATTGGTCATGCTAAATTGTCCGTAGTGTTAGGTTAGGGGTATGGGTGGGTTGCGCTTCGGCGGGTCGGTGTGGACTTGTTGGGCCGAAGGGCCTGTTTCCACACTGTGAAGTAATCTAATCTAATTCCTTTTGAAGTTCATTCCACACACCAAATATTTTCTACGTAAAAAAGTTGTCCCTCATGTCCTTTGTACTGTATATTTGCTCTCACCTTAAAATTATGCCTCCTAGTCTTGAAATCCCCCACCTTATCTATACCCCTCATGATTTACAAAACCTCTAAGTTCATTCCTCAACCTCATATGCTCCAGTGTAAAATATCCCAACCTATCTAGCCTCTTCCGATAACTCAAACCTTCCATTTCCGGCAACATCTTTTCTGAACTTGATAATTTTTCTCCTATAACAGGGTGATCAGAACTGGACATAGTACTCTAAAAGAGGCCTCACCAATGTTTTGTACAATGTGGACAAGGAATAACAAAAAATAGAGTTTGAAAAATTTTGGGAGGTAAAAAGAATTAAAGATCAAGAAATAATGCTTTCATTTTGGTCTCATGATTTGCCCACACAATACAAACAGCTTTTTAGTCAGCGAGGTCAGATTAGTATAATCAGTGTTACAGTGTTACTTAAAATCAAGGAAAAGTTGAATGCTACAGATACCATAGAGAGCTTCCTTTGGCAGACAAGAGTCCCTGTATTAAATCAAGCATTTCAAATGTATTGCCTTTCTAAAAAAAATGTAAATTATAGACTGGTTAACTCCGCTGTCTCTCCACAGATGCTGTCAGACCCACTGAGTTCTTCCAGTAATTTCAGTTTTTTGTTTGTGAAATGTCGGTTCCATTGAATCTACCCCAAGTACCTCAGCAGTTTCTGGTGAACATAACACAACAGGGACTAGGCTGAGAGAGGACCAGATTTTGTCATATATACCAAACCCCACTGCCATTGAGAACTGGCATATCAACATAAGTGGTAAACTTCGCACAATCCGGAAGGAGATCATACTGCTGAGTGAGGCACAGCCCAAGATAAACTGAAGACCATGATCAGGGTCCCAGCATAAAGCAAAATGTGAGACTACATGAAAATCATACTTTCATTGGTTGGTAATAGCTGCTAATTTGATTAGTATCAACTGCTTTCAGATTCAAGGCAAACAGGACAAATATTCTACAGATTAGAAATTAAAATACAAGTAGATAATTAGAAAAAAAACAAATTAAGGACTAAGTAAATAAAACAGAAAGGCAGGGCCAAATGATGTACTGTATTCGCATGATGTGGGAGCTGGTACACCTTATTGTGGTTCATAGTGGCCACTATTTGAGCAAGTGTTGGTTTCTTGACAGACTCCACTCAGACTTGGTGAGTTTGAACACTGTGACACATCAGGGAGGGGGAGAGTTACCTAGATATTGAGTTTCAGGAGGCAGTCACACCCGTTGGATTAACCACCTTAAATTCAGTCAGTGATTAGGGACAGGGAGATGTGGCTGTGAGCAAGCCAGATAGAGGGAACTAGGACGTAGGGCTGAAGGACCCTCAGGCTTTGAGCTTGTCTAATGGGTTTGAGATTCTATGATAATCTCAGAGTACAATGGGACCTTGATCAGATGGGTCAATGAGCAAGTTAAATTTAGATAAATGTGAGGTGTTGCATTTTGGCAAGGCAAACCAGGGCAGGACTTATAGTTAATGGTAGAACCTAGAAGAGTGTTGTTGAACAAAGAGACTGAAGGGTATAGGCACATAGTTCCCTGAAAGTGGAGTTGCTGGTAAACAGGATAGTGAAGGCGGTGTTTGTCAAGCTTGTCTTCATTTGTCATAATATTAGAATGTCACATTGTGGTTGTACAGGACAGTGCTGATGGCACTTTTGGAATACTGCATACAGTGCTGGTCGCTCTTGTATAGGAAGGATGTTGTTATACTTGAGAGGGTGAAGAAAAGTTTTGGAAGGATGTTGGCAGGATTGAAGGGTTTGAGTTATAGGGAGAGAGGCTGAATAGGCTGGGGCATTTTTCCTGAAGCTTTGGATTCTGAGGGATGACCTTTTAGAGGTTTATAAAATCATAAGGGGCAGGGATAGGGTGAAAAGACAATGTCTTATTTCTAGGGTGGGGGAGTCCAAAACTAGAGGGCATAGGGTTTCAAGTGAAAGGGGAAAGATTTCAAAAGAATCTGAGGAGTAAATTTTCCATGCAGAGAATAGTGCATGTATGGAATGAGCTGCCGGGGAAGTAGTGGTTGGGGTACAATTACAACATTGAAAAAGACTATGGATGGGGGTACATGAATAGGAAAGGTTTGAAGTGATATGAACCTTATACTGGCAAATGGGACTAGTTCAAATGGGAATGTCTAGTTGACGTGGATGAGTTGGACAAAAGAGTTTGTTTCCACGTTGTGTGACTCTCTCTCATCAGGGTTCCATTGAAACCAAGAGTGGGAAGGGAAATATTCAGCTGTCATGGTCCACATAGACACTAATGATACAGGTAAAAAAGAGAAAGGAGGTTCTGCTGAGGGAAAATAAGCAGCCACAGGCTATTTTGAAAACCGGAACTAAAAAGGTAAGAGCCTCCAGATTCCTACCTGAGCCACAGGGTCAACACAAAGAGATAGTCATGTGGCTCAAAGATTGGTGTGGGAGAAACAGGTTTGGATTCATGCCACATTGGTACCCATACTGGGGAAGGAGGGAATTGTTCCAGTGGGGTGAGTTCCACCTAAATCATTCTGGAACCAGAGTTCTGGTGATTGGCACAACGAGAACCATGGATATGACTTTAACAGAAAGGGGTGGGGAGGGGGAAGAGTTAAGTGGGAGTGGTGTTAGGTGGTGAGGGGTGCGGGGGGGGGGGGGTGTGATGATGACATTCATGAAATATTGTACAAAGTAAAGGAGAAGGAAAGACTGCTGGTTGATGATGGGGTGGATGTGGTCTCAGAAAATAAAACGAATGGACAAAATGTGTGAATGTCATATTGTACCAAGGAAGCACAAGAATAGAACCAACTTAAAGACTTTGTATCAGAATAAAGTCAATGATCTGATGGTACAGATAAAGTTAAATGAATATGACTCATAGACATTTCAGAAACAAGGTTGTAAGGAGATCAAAATTGGGAACTTAACATTTAGGGACACTTGAACTTTTGGAGAGATAGTTGGGATAGAAAAGGTGGTGGGTTAACACTATTAGTAAGAGATGAAATGAGGAGGACTATGAGAGGTGATCTAGGTTCAGATGATGTAGAGTTCATTTGGGCAGAGGTAATAAAACAGCAAGAGGAAGATGACATTGGTAGAAGTAATCCAAACTTCAAACTTGAAAAAAATCCAGACAGACTCAAAACAGTAGCCACTCTATGGGAAAGCTAATAAATCAACAAATAAAAGGAGTAAAAAAAAAGAGAACAATAATCATGGGCGATTTTAATCTTCATATTGATTGAGTTAATCAAATTGGAAAAGATAGGTACAACAACAAGTTCATAGAGTGCATTTGGGATAACGTCCTTGTTGTCATGCAGCCAACCAGTCAGAAGAAGGCTGTCTTGGATTTAGTAATGGGTAATGACTTCAGAATAAAAGATCTCAGAGGAAGTCGTCATCAAAATATGATAGAATTGAACATTCATTTTGTGAATGAGAAAGTTGGGCCAGAACAACTGGGTTTAACTTAAATAAAGGGAATTATAATGAAATGAAGATAGGCTTAGCTAAAGTGGACAGGGCAGATAGATTAGCAGGAATAACAGTAAACAAGCAGATATTTAAGGAGATAATTCAAGATAATCCATGAAGATGCATCCCAGTGGTAGGAAAGATTCTGAGAGGGGTGAACTAACTCTAGCCAATCAAGGAATTAAAGAAAATATTAAGTTGAAAGAAAAAATAAAAAGGATGCAAAAGGCAGTGATAGCCCTGAAGACTATCACTCAGAATTCAGCACAGGAGGAATAAAAAGATAAAGATAGAGAAAGTAAACTACAATGGCAAACTAGCAAGGAACATAATAACTGCCAATAAGTACTTGTTAAAATAAATAGAAAGGAACAGAGGTAAAAATAAAAATGGGCCATTTTACAGGAGATGGCTATGAGAAATATGAAAATGGCACAGAAGTTAAACAAATATTTCGCAACAGTCTTTACAGTGGAAAGTTCTTCAAATATCGCATCAATACCATCACTAAAGAAATAGTATTAGGCAACTAATAAGGCTGAAGGCAGCTAAGTCCCTGGTCCTGATGGCTTGCATCTTAGAATCCTAAAAGAGTTAGCTATAGAGATATGGTGTTGGAGGTAGTATATTAGCATGGATAGAGAATTGGCTCATGAGCAAGAAATAGCAAATGGGGATAGGGGGTTCTTTTTCAGATTCCAACATTGTGGGATATTATCTTATAACTTAAACTTTTTTGAGGTTCTGGGCGGAAAACCTTTTGGAACTCTGAATACAACACATCGCTCTTGTTGTGACCTTTGGGGCTCCACAGGGATCAGTGCTGGCCCCACAAATGTTTACAATATACAGTAATGACTTGAGTAAGGAAGTGATTGTGTTGGAGCCAAAATTGTAGATGACATAAAAATAGGTAGAAAGGTAGCTTACAAGAAGTATACAAACAGTTTAGAGAGAAATATTGATAGGTTAAGTGAGTTGGGGAGAAAAGTTGGCAAATGGAGTATAATGTGGGAAAATGTGAAGTTGATATTTTGGAAGGAAGAGGCAAAGAACAGAATATTACTTAAGATTAGAAAAACTGCAGAAAGCTGCAACACAATGAGACTTCAGGGTACGTGTGCACAAAACACAAAAAACTAGCATACAGGTACAGCAGGTAATTAGAAATGGTCATGGAATGTTAACCCTCATTTCAAGGGTATTGGAGAATAAAAGTGGAGAAGTCTTACTGCAAACAGTTGAAGATTCTAGTGAGAGCACATGTGGAGTACTGTGAGCAGGATTAGTCTGTATTTAAGGGAAATTAAATTTTCAAAGCAGGCAATTCAAGGAACGTTCAGGAGGATGATCCCTGGTATGGAGGGATTGTCTTATGAGCAAAGGCTAAGTGACTCTACTCACTAGAGTTTAGAAGAATTAGAGGTGACCTCATTGAAACATATAGGACTCTTAAGGGGTTTAAAAGGGTCAGTTTTGAGAGGATGTTTTTCCTCATGGAATAATCTAGGACTAGAAGCATAATCTTAGAAAAAGGGGTGCCAATTTAAGGTGCGATGAGGAGAAATTTCTTGAGAGTGAAGTGGAATTTTGGAACTCCTTGGCCAAAAAAAGCTATGGGACAGAGTCCTCAGGACTATTTAAGGCTGAGATAGGGACATAAATAAATGCTTGATCAGTAGGGGAATCAATGTTTAAGAGGAAAAGGCAGGAAAGCAGATATGAGGAATGTCAGATCAACCTTTATTCTAATGAATGTTGAATCAGTCTTGAGTGGCCAAATGGCCTGCATCTCTATCTATTTACTATTTTTCTAATGTTCTTAAAGTACTTGAACATTTTTGGGGACAGCATGGTGGCTCAATGGTTCGCACTGCTGCCTCTCAGTATCAGGGATCCAGGTTCCAATTCAGCCTCAGGTAACTGTCTGTGTGGAAGTTGCACATTCTCCCTGTGTCTGCATGGGTTTTCCCTCACATTCCAATGATGTGCAAGTTAGGGTGGATTGGTCATGCTAAATTGCCCATAATGTCCAGGGATGCACAGGCTAGGTGGATTAGCCTTGGGAAATGTGGGGTTACAGGTCAAAGCATCAGTGCGGTCTCGATGGGCTAAAAGGCAAGCTTCTATATTTTAGTGATTCTATTAAATGCTTTTCAGACCTCCCCATTACATTTCCTACTTTAAGAATAACCCCAGTTTCACTAGTTGTTCCTTTTAATTGAGTGTTTTCATCACTGGCTTAATCTAATGTTATGAAGTTGAAGGCATGTACTTGTACCTTTCAGAGAGGGTGAACGTTGTTCTGAACTGAGAGATTATAGGCACCCGTATATATGACTAAATGGCAATCCCACATTGTACTGGAAAATTGAAAATATGTACCATTTGGCTATGAAATGGATACTTGAGTTAGTTGCTGTTTTGACAACAATTTGAATCTAACCAGTTTCAATTATGCCCAAGATACTAAAACCCAATCAAGTTTGAATTTATTGTTTTGCTAACATCAGACCAATGAGATGACCTGATATTGAAGATATAAAAATGCAGGCATTTTCAAAATTGAAGACGGAACAACTGCCATCGACAGAGATCCAAGAAACACTCTCGATCAAAGGCACCTTTTCATATGTAACATATTTGTAGTAAAAAGAAAGACAACGACCCAGGAAGGTCTCCAGCCAGAATTGTGGTTTGAAAATTAAGATGATGTAATTTTATTTGAACAGCATATTGTTATAGAGGTAGAGGCAGATGGTGAGCAGTTAAGAGAAAGGGGGCTGAGAGTTGCGAATAGTTGTTGTTTCATATTCGCTTTTGAGTTAAAAAATAAATTGATGTTATTTTCTGTAAATATTGGAATTTGGGAGTTCTCTGTCACTCATAATTTAACAGATTATGAGACAAAGTGAGCATTTCTGGATGTTTGGTTTAACTTACTGAAGGGTTTACCACTGTGTCGTAACACTAATCTCTTCTTCACTATTTCCAAGGCCTTCACATCCTTCTTAAAGTATGATATCCAGGATTGGTCTATGTATTCCAACTAATACTAACCAGTAGTTCATAATTTCTTTTTGTATTTTTCTTCCACTTTAATTTTTAAAAAAAATAATGCTCCATCCACTTTCAGCTAGAATAATAAAAACCGTATTAGACTACTTCTCTTACATCAGAGTAGATTTTTTTGAATGCAGCAGGGCAAAAAAAAATTCTAAACACAGCATAATTGAAATGATTCACAGAAGATTTGAAGTTTTTGATAAGAGTTTGAGCAGAAATTTCTGTCATGACTTCACTTTTGCAATTTAATTTCGACCACACTTTATTCCAGGATTGCCAAATATACTGAAAGTAAAAGGACTATCATTTTTTTTGGTATGATCCTGAGTTTTGAAAAGATTAAACAATGTCTATTTATATGAGTTCCCAGGGAGTTATTCATTTTCATTTGCATTAAGCCTTATTGATGATTAAACTGCAGGCAAACTAAACGATCAGTTCTAAAGTGAAGGAAAAATAATCGATAAATACAGGAATATTTCTTGTCAGTTAAAAGAGGAAATAACTTGATTATGTGCATGATTACAAGATCCATAAGTACTTTTCTGGCCATGAGCTCTTTAGAAGTGGAGTCACTGGTATAATGTAGAAAATGCTCTAGTCTGACACAAAAGTGCTCCAAAAGCCAGTCTGTCAAAACAATTTTTCCCACTAAGTTAAACTGGTAATTGTTCTGGAACTGTTTACACAGCCTGCTGCACACAATCCCTTGGCCTCTGCAGTTAGCAGTTAATTTTTTTCGTTTTGCTGTAAAGCAGTGCTTCCATGGGAAAACCAGGCTCTCTAATTTAATGCAGTCAAATGAATGGCTCACTGCTTTGAGCACACTTTCAGTGGAAGGCTGTCTCGTGTGCTTTCAGAATACTTCAGCCACTGAATTTTGGGATCAAGTAAGTAAAGTATTAAACTATCTGCTTTAAATTTATTGATGTAAGCTGATGCCTGTGGAACCCAAAGTAACTCAATACATTTACATTAATATAAAGACCTATTTACAGCTGTTCATGCAAGCTCACATTAAATGCTGTGACGTAAATATGCCCAACATTTGAATGTCTCATTGTATTCCATATAACAAATCACTGTTGAACGACATAAACTGAACATGCTCAGGAAGCATGGCAGATATTTTGCACTTGCAAGTGATCCACATTGGGGTGAACAATCGATTAAATGAGTAACCTGTTATCATTTGAAGGGGAAGAGGAAAAGGGAAAGCTCTCTGCTCCTATTATAGTGTGATGAGATCTTTAATGTTTGACTGTCCCACATTACGAAGGAGACCGACCTTCATTTTAAGCTGCACACAACTAGACAGAATGGTTCATCAAAGTATGAGTCTTGACTAAGAGCTCAGTCCCTGGATCACTATTAGGACCCTTTCTCGCCACAACCGTGTATTAAAGTCTTTGTCAGAATGAAAATTAAGATGCTTATATTTTGTCAGAAAATTATATTTTTTCCAACACTCATTTGTTGTTGAAAAGGTCTTTGCACAAGTGAATCAATCCCCAGTCGTTCAGTTATCCTGTAAGCTCTGTTAGGGTTAACAATTGTCTAGTTCATAGTAGTATCACACCTCTGCAGCAAAAGAACTTGCATAGGATTCTCAGTAGTTCTGTAAGTCTGGCAAGTAGAAAATATCAAACAATCACGACTCCCTGTTTGTACAGTATTAAATCAATTAAATTGCTGTGTTATTAGTTCAGATATATTATGCACATATTGTACAACAGAACAATTATGTAACAGGCAGAGAAGCAATCATTTGGTATTTTGGCATGGAAACAGCTTGATGTCATATGAAAAATGCATCTCTTATGATTAGAATCTTACATCCTTTACATTATTTCCATGTTGTTTAACTTGTAAAACATAAATGCTGAACTCAAACAGTCCAGTATACATGGTTTTTAGCTTTACTCAGAAGTTCTGTGAATAAAAATATAGATATAGGCCATGAAAATCAGATGGATAATGCTAAACAAAAAGAAGAATTCAAAGAATATTTTAACAATTCCTTAGTTGAACAGTATGAGATGGAGCTTGTCAGAAAGCAAACTATACTAAAACATGACTTGAAGGAGCCGGTGTTAGATTGGGGTGGACAAAAGTTGAAAATCACACCAAACCAGGTTATAGTCCAACAGGTTTATTTGGAAGCACTAGTTTTCAGGCGATGCTGTGAAAGCTAGTGCTTCCAAATAAACCTGTTGGACTATAATTTGGTGTTGTGCAATTTTTAACTTATACTAAACCAGATAGGATTAATTGATAAACTTGTTATGAAGGAGGCTCCTCAAGGGAAAAACAAACGTTGACTGAAAAGATTAATGGGGGAGGGGTTGGGTTTGGGAGGGTGATGTGGAATCAAGGTTTGAGAGAAATCTAGCTTGAAATATAAAGTAGATAGTAAGAGTTTCTATAGCCATTAATAAGAAGGACACGGTTAACAAAGTGAATATTCATTGTTAAGAAAGTGAATCTGGTGAATTAGACAGGAAAAGTAATGATATTGAAGATAAACTGAATAGATATTTTGCTTATGCTTCACAGCAAAGCATTAAAAAGAACATCCCAGAAATAGCTTCAGACCGGAAAATGGAGGAAGGAACTTAAAAAAAATCACCAGAGAAGTGGTTCTAAGCAAATTGTTGGAATTGCAGACTGACAAGTCCTAAAATCCTGATGGACTTCATCCTAATGCCTTGAAAGAAGAGGTTAGCAAGATAGCTGACCTACTATATTCAAAGTTCCAAAGTTCCCTAGATTTAAACTGTGTTTCTTTTGAATGGAGTATAGTGAATGTTTCTCCTTTATTCAAAAAGGGAATGAGACTGAACAGCAAATTACAGGCAGTTAGCTGAACAGCTGTCATAAGGAAGGTGTCAGAAGCTATTAATAAAGGCATTAAAGCAAGTGATTTCAAAATGTTCAAGGTAATCAAGAAGAGTCAACACAGTTTTGTGAAAAGGAAATCATATTTAACCAATTTATTACATAGAAACATAGAGGAAAGGAGCAGGAAATAGGTCATTCCACCCCTCTAGTTGCTCAGCCATTCAATATGATCAGCCGATCATTGAGCTCAATTCCCTACACCGACTCTCCGCGTATCCCTTGATTCTTTTAGTCACAAGAGCTACGTCTATCTCCTTCTTGAAAACACAAAGTTTTGGTCTCATCCACTTTCTGTGGGAGTGAATTCACAGATCACCATTCACTGGGTGAAGAAATTATTGTCCATCTCAGCCCTAAAATGTTTGCCTTTTATCTTTACACTATGTCCCCAGCCTCCCCACCATTGCAAAATCTCTCTTGCATCTAACCTGTCTAGTCCCGTTAACAATGTTTCTATAGATCCCCCTCATTCTTCTAAACTCCTAACCAACTAAATCTCTCATTATACATCAGTCCTGCCATTCCAAAAATCAATGTGGTAAACCTTTGCTGCACCCCTCTATAGCAAGAACATCCTTCCTCAGATAAGAAGGCCAAAATTGCACAACATTCTTGGTGTGGCCTCACCAATACTCTGTATGATCGCAGCAAGTCATCCTTGTCTACTCAAATCTTCTGACTATGAAGGTGAGCATATAGTTTGCCTTCTTTACTTCTGCTGCACCTGTGCGCTTACTTTCAATGACTGGTGCACAAGGAAACCCAGGTATTGTTGAACATTGCCTTCTCTGTTTGCAACCAACCAATAATCTGCCAATTGTGTTATCAAAGTGTATTATCTCACATGCTATTGCATCTTTTAGGTATTTGGTCTGACCAAACTCACTCTGCCAACATCTCTGCATCCATTTTACAGCTCCCTCATCCACCCAGCTTTGCGTCATCTGCAAATTTTAAGATGTTACATATATTTTTTTCATTGAAATAATTAACATATATTATTAATAGCTAGGGTCCTAGTATTGATCCCTGCCATACCCTAAGAGTGACTGCATGCCATTCAGAAAATTGACTCATTTATAGCCCTCTGTTTTCTGCCTGTGCACCAATTCTTTATCCATCTCAATACACCAAGCCCAGTCCCACGTACTTTAATCTCTACTTGAGACTTCGTCGAAAGCCTCCTGAAAGTCTAAGCAAACCACATTACCTGACTACATTGTGAACTTTAATAGGCAAAATAAAAACAAAACAGATTATCTAAATGGTGATAAATTATAGCGCTCAGATGTGGAGAGAAATCTGGATATCCTAGTGCGTAAACCACAAAATGTGACTATATCACTATAGTAAATAATTAGGAAATCTAAGACAATACTATTAATTGTTGTGATAGGAACCGAACACAAAAGTAAGGATTTATTGTTACCATCAGATCCAGGAGAATACCCCCAAACTTAGTTATGATTTCAGATCGGATATAAGAAGTTTGCAAGTTCACGGGTGAGGAGGGATGAATCCGTGTTCCCCTTCCATGTGGATAGCTTTCTCCCAAACCAAATGAAAGTAGGTATTAAAAGGAGTCAATGTAATTAGGCTTGAGCTAACAGATGAGTTTACTGGTTACTAAACATGAGAAGAAATAATAATAATAAAACACAAAGGCTCACAGATCAGAAATGAGAAGGTAGACTCAAAAAAAAGTCTAAAATAGAAGACATATCAATTAGATTCTACAGGTTGTGAAACATTAACAGTTGAACAGTCAATTTTTAAACTCTTGGCTTTTCTGGTCATTTGAAAGCCCTTTGTTCAGTTTATGGTGGTTGACTGGCAGCACACAGGACGTAAAAAGTTTCCTTGTGACTGGCTTGCTGGAAAGCTGGCTCTGGCACTCAGATCAAGAGAATCTTTACCTGCAAGGCAGGGTTGATGGAAGTGTGGCTGTTTGACTGTGACCATCATAGCATATTTGCATGTGAAGCCAGATCACTACATAAGAGTACCACAACTCACTCACAAGCAATGTTCCACAAGCGCACACAGACCAGCATTTTATAGGAATATACAAGACATGTTTCTTGCCTGGACTGCTGTCTTTTCTTTCACCATGCTCACAGTTGGAGATGAATTCCAGGAGTAAAGTTCAGTTTGCAATGCATTTTTTTTTCATTTTTCAATCCATCCTTTTGGAAGCTTCCTTGATGCTTTGTCAGTTGTGATAATTCTGAATCATTTTGTCCAGACAACAATTTAATTTACATTTGCAGTCATCTCTTTAGCTGCAACAGGCTTCTTTCACCAAACACACACTGAAGTTAAAGCTTCAATAAACCCAAAGGTGATCCAATGTTATGATCCAGGATCATGACATTATGCTTCAGGTGTACAAGGCATTGGTCAGACCACAACTGGAATATTGTGTAGAGACTGGATCTCATTATTTAAGGAAGGATGTAAGTGCATAGAAAATAATTCAGAGAAGATTTACAAGACTAACACTTGGTCTTGTGAGGATAACTTGGCCTGGCTAAGGTTATATCAACAGTAATTTAGAAAAGTAAGCTGACATTATTGAAACATACGTTTCAGAGGGTTCTTGACAGGGTAGCTATTGAAACGATAGAACCACTGCTTAAAAATAATTTCAGAAATCATCCCAAAAGCATGAGAACGTTTCTGACACAGAGTGTTGTGCATCTTTGGAAGACTCTTTTCCAAAGGGCAGTGAGTACTTTTTAGTAGGAGATGGATAGGTTCTTGATCAGCAAGGAGTTATAAGATTATCAGGAGTAACTCAGGATATGGAGTGATCAGACCAGCCAGGATCTTATTGAATGACTGAGTAGACCGAAGAGCTTGAGGCATACCTCAGTTGCTATTTCACATGTTTGCAAAGCAGTTTTTAGAAGAATGAGCTTTCTCTCAGACTTAGGATGGTAGTTCAGATTGAATGAATGTCAATCAGTATGTCACAAATCTCTAAACTTTGAAAAGCTCTTGAAGCATGTCCTGAGCTGACAACTTTGAGTTTAGAGATTACAGGCAATTGACCAAGTGGATAATGGGTTGATCATTAGGAGTGATAGCAAAAAATTGCAATATGATTTTCTGAGGTTTACCACTTGACTATTTAAATCATTCAGTGAAAAAGGATCACAAATACACCATTGCTATCAAAAATAAAATCATGGACAACTTTGATATAAAATGGTCATCCACATAGATTTGTTAACTATGAGCAATTACAGTTCTTCAGGTTCAACACAATCCCTTTGTCTCATAGAAAATTAACTTTGCCAAATATTCATAAAAACTAGATGCTGGACACAGCTAGTAATTAGGCATCTTTAAACTAAACTTGCACAACTTTCTGAATTTATGATCATATCCAAGTTTCATATCAAAACTAATGGAATGTGTTTATATTTAGAAACAGTATAAAAATGACTTATCAGAGCTTGATCATGTTGATTTATTCCCCTCCTATGCTGTTGAATTTTATACTGTGAATAGAGCTGTTGCACCATCAGTTCATTGTTCCAGGCCTACTGTCTCTCAAAACACATCCCTTCACCTACCCAATGCATGCCAAATATTCCAATTCAGAAGCTTGATTTTTAAATTCTTATCCTTGTTTTTAAAACTTGCCCTCCTACCTGTAATATCCTCCAAGATCTCTGCATTCCTCCACTTTTGGTCTTACACATTTCCTTTATTTTCACCACTCATTCTGCCTTCATTTACCTAAGCCTTAGGATCTGAAATCTCCCTACTTTGTTTACTTCTCTCCTCAGACAGTGCTTAAAGGGTTATCTTTTTAAATTGATTTTGCTTTGAATGCTTCAGTAAATGAATCAAATTCTGTTTGATAAAAATCCTTTCAGTGCTTTACTCTATAAAGGAAGCTATATAAGTACAAGTTGATGTTGTTATGCACATTACCACATCCCATCAACTATCGAGTAAAGACTTGATAAAATTTAATTCAATTGGGTGACTACACCTGTGGTTAGCATTTGACTTACACAGAGATAAACTATAGATTATCTGTGACATTAGATTCTGCTCATTAGGACTTCTGTTTGCTCAAGGTAAACACAATGAAATGCTGCAGTGTCCCTTGAGAGGTACCATGACACTTGCTATTTGTGAAGTTTACCAAACAGTATAGATATGTGATTAGATTTATGGTTCAAAAATCATTCACACAATCCAGTTTTACTGACACTAAGGTGTCAAAGAATGACACTGGCTGGGGAGAGCAACAATATCTGATTCAGGTGTGCATCCATCCCAAACTGCACACCAGAAAACAAAGCTTGGAAAGAAATCACCATCCCGAGAATCTGACAGCAGTTACAGAATATTTCCATGATGCTAAAATGACTCAATGAAGCAGAAACCGGCCTACAATTACCAGACTGCATGTGGGACTGTAGAATATGCTCAATGAATAGAAAGACCATCCATTCAAAGTGAACAATAAATTCACATCATACACAATCTTTGCTTTCCACACTACAAGTGCACCAGCCTAGGTGCAGAGAAAAGCAAGTTCAGATAATATAAGTAGTGCTGAACTGTAAAACATAAATAGAGATTTTGTCCTATTGAGCAATTATGAACAGACATATTCAATGTTTCTGATTGGTGCTTAATACATATGTACACCTGGCTTTAAGAAAAATAAGTGTGCAGCCAAAAATATTTAATAAGTCTGCTGAGGTAAGGAAAACATTAACTTTATTGAGAAAAACATCTTTGTAATTTTGTCTCATGATACTGCAAAACAGCACACATTCATGTGATATTCTATTACTTAATGATGATTTATGCTGTGTCTCATTAGCATATCACCAGAATTAACCCCTTACAATACAGTTTTGAGGGTTTCCCATGAGATTACCATTACCGAAATACACTGCAATTGGATCTTCTCAGATAAAAGTAGAGGATTCCAGGGTCAATGTTTGAGGAAATGCAAGATCATATACTTTCCAGTTTCCTGACAAAAATATTTCTGTAACTTAAATTAGGTCATTGTCACAGTATTGTTTGTGAGACCTTGTTGGATGTAAATTGGCCTGAATGTTATGAATTTCTCGAAGGCATTTTCTGAATATAACAGTAATTCTTCAATCATTTCCCTCAAGCAAAGTCATCATGTGTTAGTGAAAGCAGTAGAGAAGGCAAGTGGAATCAAGCATTATCTACATCTAATGTATAGATGTAGCAAAGCAAAAATCATTATTTTCAGTTTACATTGGGCTGTTCAATTAGCCTGGAGCATATAATGGACAAGACTTCAGAATTGCCAATTGAGAACTGTCATTGTTAGTACAATAGCCTACTTATCTACGGTCAAAAATCATACAACACAGGGTTGTAGTCCAACAGGTTTATTTGAAACCACAACCTTTCAGAGCCTCACTCTTTCCTCAGGCAGCTAGTGAGAAAGAATACAATGGGCACAGAATTTATAAGTAAAAGATCAAAGAGTCATACAACTTCTGCGAATGTATTGAACAAACCTAGATGGCTATTAAGTCTTTCATCAGTTAGAATGGAGATGCAGGTTTCAAATGATTAATATGTAAATCCCAGAATTTCTTTTAAGTCAGTGCCCCAAGATAACTTCAGGTTTAATCAGAATAAAGTGACACCTCATGTCAGACAATGTATTTTAGGTGTGAGGTCATGTTTCAAGTCTGTTTGTATCTCAGCCTGGAGCCAGACTGGTTTTATTTCCAAAGTAGGAATTTATAAAATTCCACATTAATTGACTGCTGACCAGAATAGCTTCACACCTAAACTGCCCGAGGAAGGAGTTGGGGCTCTGAAAGCTTACATTTTCAAACAAACTATAACCTGGTGCCATGTGATTTTGATTTTGTCCACCCCAGTCCAACACCGGCACCTCCACATCATGCCTACTTATCTATATTCCATTTGACTGGAATTGAGGGTTCTTTTCTAGGACAATCATGAATCAACAGTTTAAAAATAAATCAGTTTCTAATCATCATTACATTAAAATTCTAGGTTGAATTAACATTACCTTAGAGGAGTGTTAGTATTAATAACTACAACTTTGAAAGATGAGGGTGGTGAGAGAAATATACAGTCCAAACATTGCTGATGAAATTATTAAAATTGCCGCAAAATTAAATAATCTTCTTTATCTTTAGAGGCTATTTGTCTTAACTGAACTGAAGAAAATCAAAAACTGAGCGGTCCACTCCTATTCCTATGTTTTGAACATCTCTGAAGTGAACAGAGTGATTGGAGAAGTGAAATAACCAATTCTACTATGGCGAGCTTGAGAGGGTAAGCTTGTACAAGATTAAGGCATCATGTTGTTAAAAGTTATGAACTTAGAGAAGAAGATGTTAAACATTTTTAGATGTGCATGGAGTTTAATTCTAAATAATCAAATTGACTTCACATCAGTCTTGGACATTTTATTTCAGTGTTAATTAAGCATACTAATGTTAAAAAAATTGGTACAATTTAAATACCATTTTGCCTGTAGCATTGCTAATTTATTTAATAATAGGTAATTTTATATTTACTACGAATATACTGTTAGCCATGTTTTACAGCTGTGTTATTAAACAAATTGATAATTTGTGACATTGCTGTCTGACTTCTAAATTATATAAATCAACAATTTATTCATTTGTTAATCAATCAAGCTTTGTCATTTACAATATAATATCAGCAATAGGCTGATACAGTCATTCACTCTAAATCATATCCTACACCCAATGTCTCCCACTTCATTATCACAACCTACTGGTAAAACAAATGTAACAAAGGTAACTGTATACCGATGCATTATCAAGAGGAAGTTGAATTACGAGCCCTCAATATAGACTCTGGGCCCCATGAAATTTCTTGAACTGAGATTAAATATGGGCTGCAAAATACCCTACTTATTGAACCCTAGTTCCCTCCCTCAACTGATAAACCAGTACTCCGCCATGTTGAACACCACTTGGAAGAAATACTGAAGGTAGCAAGGCCCTATCATATGCCTTCAATGGGTGATAGGAATACCTATAAACAGGATGAACATATGAATCAGGAACAAAAATAAGCCACTTGACCCCTCAAACTTATTGGCCCATTCAATAAGATCATAGGTGATCTGATGCCACGCATTTACCTATTCCTGTCAACATTTGTCATATTAACGGTCATGGTCCAATAGTCAGTTACTCATCAAGGGTTAATTAACTCTTTGCCTATGTCCACTTAAAACTGTAGGACATATTACAAGTCATAAAGCATGCAATATAGCAACTACCCAATTTCTATTTAGTTAGATTGCAAGTACATAGCATACTAACTTTCAGGCAGAGTCAGAACATTTTAAACACACAGCATGTGGAATCATTAAACTGTGAACTTTCTTAAAGGTAAGGTGCCTTTCCTTAATATAACATTTTGCCCTTTTATTATCAAGAATCTATGATTTCTGTGACAATATATGTTAAAAGGGTATTTCATCCTTTTTTTTAAAATGAAGAAATGTTGAGACAGAGGTGATGAAAGGTCTGCTCAAACCGAATAAAGTAAACAGCTTATGATGCCTTGTTTTTGTTTCTTACGTTGGAACAATAGAGGCAGCCTGATTGGTTATTGTCAAATTCCCACAGAACCAGAATTCTTAGTTTTCGCTTTCAGCAGCAATTGCTGGGGTCTTTAAGCTGAAAGTGGAAGCTTTTATTCCTCGCTCTGTTACAGCTAAAAGCTGGGGTTCTCTTCCTGCTGCTAGAATTGCATGTGAGACAATCTATTTTACGGAATTTGCCTTTGCCAAGGGTGAGTTTGTGGGATGTTACTCTATTGGAACAGTTAATTAGCAGTAGTTAATATATCAATTCCTTTGTTAAGCCTTTTTAAGCATAGGAATTTATTAAGCATTGTTAAGGATAGGAATTCTGTGATTCTATTTCAATAGGGTTATAGTTAAACTAGTTATTTTCTTTTATTTTTAATTGGTATGCATTTTAAATGCAATGTAGAAATAAAATGTATTTTGCTTAACGTCCAGTAGTGTGAGCAATTGAATTGCATACCTTTAAAATAAGAAACATTTAAGGTCGAGACAATCTTATATTTTGAGAGAGTTTGATCTGATCCATAACACTTCATCACTGAGGTGTTGCATTTTGGGAAAGCAAATCTTAGCAGGACTTATACACTTAATGGTAAGGTCCTAGGGAGTGTTGCCGAACAAAGAAACCTTGGAGTGCAGGTTCATAGCTTCTTGAAGGTGGAGTCACAAGTAGATAAGATAATGAAGGCGGCGTTTGGTGTGCTTTCTTTTATTGGTCAGAGTATTGAGTACAGGAGTTGGGAGGTCATGTTGCGGCTGTACAGGACATTGGTTAGGCCACTGTTGGAATATTGCATGCAATTCTGGTCTCTTTCCTATTGGAAAGATGTTGTGAAACTTGAAAGGGTTCAGAAAAGATTTACAAGGATGTTGCCAGCGTTGGAAGATTTGAGCTATGAGGAGAGGCTGAACAGGCTGGGGCTGTTTTCCCTGGAGTGTCGGAGGCTGAGGGGTGACCTTATAGAGGTTTACAAAATTATGAGGGGCATGGATAGGATAAATAGACAAAGTTATTTCCCTGGGTTGGGGGAGTCTAGAACCAGAGGGCATAGGTTTAGGGTCAGAGGGGAAAGATATAAAAAGGGACCTAAGGGGCAACTTTTTCACACAGAGGGTGGTACATGTATGGAATGAGCTACCAGAGGAAGTGATGGAGGCTGGTACAATTGCAACATTTAAAAGGCAGTTGGATGGTTATATGAATAGGAAGGGTTTGGAGGGATATGGGCTGGGTGCTGGTAGGTAGGACTAGATTGGGTTGGGATATCTGGTCGGCATGGACAGGTTGGACCGAAGGGTCTGTTTCCATGCTGTACATCTCTATGACTCTATTACTGATAATGTTGGCTAGCACTAAAGCACATATCTGACAAACTGACATTGTAGCAGCTGGGAAGAGAATCAACCAGAGGGAAACACCTACTTGACCTCACTTCTCACCTTGCTGTCTGTCCATAATAGTAACGCCAGGGATGACCACTGCAAGTGCTTGTGTAGAGAAGGTACGATCTTCACAACGAAGACAGATTGCATAATGCTATGTGGCACTAATGCTGTGCTAAATTAGATGGATTCAGAACAAATCTAACAGCTAGAAGCTGGATATCCCTGAGGTGCTGTGAAACTCTATTTAACTACAATCCTTAACATCACGATGTGTCATCTCCCTCGTGCAAGTGAGGAGATCAACCCTGGTTGAATGAAGATTTCATGAAAGCATGCAGGAGCAGAACCAGGCAAACCAAAATAAATGGTGACATCCTGGTGAAATTAGGAGATCTTGTTTTGCCATGGGTAATGTGCCTGAACAGTAACTCTGGGTTGAAGAACCATTTCATGACTCAGTGGCCACGGAATATGTGTTTTTATGGCCCAAAAGGTTGGTTATCAACCTGTAAACTCTTCTAATATGCCTGCTGTGACAGGTGGCAATAGTAGCATTGTCCCCTGGTCAGCTATGCTTGATGTAGAATTGGGGCTACTTCAGTAACAGCTTCTGGCAAAAAAATGGCGATTATCTCCAGGAAAAATAAGTTGCAGGAAACAGACATCATCATGTGCTCTACCGACATCATGAATTCCTCAATGTCACCAAAGTCTAAAATTGGTAAAGCTTGAACTCATGATTGCTTGCATACTACATAAAAAAAAGCAACAAGTAATAGACTGAATTAAGCAATCTCAAAACCAATGGAATAAAGTAAAGATCTGTAATCCTGTTACATCCAGTTTGTGAATAGTGATGGACAATTAACAATCAACCTGAAGTGACGGTTCCATGAGGATCCCCATCTTCAATGATGGAGAAAAAAAGCCCCAATCTTTTCAGCATCTCCCTATAACTGAAACCCTCCAGCCTCAGCAATGCCTTACTGAATCTTTTCTGCACTCTCTCAAGTTCAATAACATCTTTCCTATCGGAGGGCAAACAGAATTGTATGAAATATTCTAAAAGGGGCTTCACCAATGGCCTGGACATGATGTCTCAACTCATATACTCAATATTCTGGCCAATGAAGGCAAGCATGCCAAATGTCTTCTTCACCAACCTGTTCAAGATAGCATTTGAGTGAGGGTGACAGCAAGCTACCTTAGCAAACAGAAATCAATAGTAATCACTTAGGAACACCTAATTGTAGCTTTACCCAGCATAAAGGTTGTCATTATTGGAGCCAATCATCTCAGCCCCAGGATATCAGTGCATGGATCCCTCAGGATAGATATTTTCTTATCAACCTGTTCAGTGATATTATTACACACCTATGAAGCTGGTGGGAATGTGAACTCAGGCCTCCTGCACCAGAGGTAGGAATCTTACCACTGCCCCACAAGAGCCCTTCCTCAGGGTAGCATCCAAGGCCCAACTATCATCAACTGCTTCATTAACAAATTTCCCTTCGTCATAAAGCTATAAGCAGGAATGTTCATTAAATGATGGCACAACGTTCAACATCATTTCAGACTCTTCAGATACTAAAGAGGTTTGTGTCTAAATGCAACAAGACCTAGACAACCAGGCTTGAGCTGACAAGTAAAATCTCCAACAAGACAGAATCTAATCATTTCTGATCATTCAATGGCATTACCATTGCTGAATCCCAATCAAAATACTGAGCTACCATTTACCATATATTTAGCTGGACCAACCACAACAATAATTGGGAATACAGCAGTTGGTAATTCACTTTCTGACATTCCAAATCACATCCATTATCTACAAAGCCTTGGCAAGGATGTGACTGAGTCATTTGCACCTGCCTGAATGGGTACAGCTTCAAACCTACTCATGAAATTTGGCACCATTTAGAATTAGACAGGCAAGAGTCTTGAAGAACATAGCTAATCATTCAGAATTAAGCAGGCTGCTTGATCAATTTACGACCATCTCCAATCATTTTTTCTAGTATTGTGGCAGCAAAGTACATCAGCAACAGTGTGCACCATATACAAAATGAACCAAAGCAACTTGCAAAGCCTCTATCCATGACATTTTTCAAACTCATGATGTCCAGAATCTAGCGAGACATGAGTAACAGAGAGGAACACTACCACCTGAAGGTTCCCTGTTAAGCTCTAGTATGTCAGGTCTTGTAATTATTCAATCATTGCTTAACTGCCGCTGTGTCAAAATCTGGGAATTCCCTTCCCTGCATCCCTGTGGGTGTACCAGATCAAGAAGGTGTCTCTGCCTTAATCTTTCGAGGTCAATTAGGATGGGTAACAAATACTAAACATTACATTGCTGCTAACATGCAGGGAATTAATAAACAAGGAATTGGACTTTTGTTGAAGACTTGAGATGAAATGGTTGACAAAAGTAAGGTGAAAGGGTTCAAGGCTCATCTAGTGCCTTTTGATTCAGATTTATTGCAGAATTTATAGATTTATCCAGATGAAATGCTTCCCCACACTCATTTGTATCTTTCAGTTGTTAAAAGCTGTGGTCAGAAGTCATACAACACCAGGTTATAGTCCAAAAGATTTATTTGAAATCACAAGCTTTCAGAGTACTGCCCCTTCCTCAGATGAAGAGATTGCAGCATCTGCTGTAGAACTGGTGTATGAGATGATTGAGGAGTGTGCGAAAGGTGCAATGGCAGAGTTTCTCAGTGTAGTCTGTGTTGTAGGCTGACTTGAGTGCATTTGTACTCTGTAGTCTTTTTGGGATGTTCTCTGCCTTCTTGAATCTCTGCAGAAACCCGATGTCTGTGTCCTCTCCATTTTGAGCTGGCAGTTTGTAGTGCTGATGGTAGCCATGTGGTGGAGGTGTAGGAGTTGGACTGGGGTGGGCAAGTTCAAAAGTCAGAAGTGACTTTACTTCACCTGACAACAGAGCAGCACTCTGAAAGCTTGTGATTTCAAATAAACCTGTTGGACTATAAACTGGTGTCATGTGACTTCTGACCTTGTCCACCCCAGTTCAAAACCAGTACTTCCAGATTATGGTTAAAAGCTGTGGGTGTTAATATTTAAATGTTGAATACCTTTCCGCTTTTGGTTCCAAGCTTAACACAAGCAGTAGCCTAGTTTTTCAGAGTCAGAGTCAGAGATATACAGCAGAGAAACAGACCCATTTCGTCCATTGTCAGATGCCAATAATTTTAAATGATTAAATCACGCCAGTAAGGGTTCATGCTGACAAATAAAGCTCACAGTAATACTACTTCCACTGGCCACCTTTAATGGTTATACATCATGATAAACCAAAATCAATGGTTTACTTTTGCAAACGTCTAATTTCTTTTTTGACTGGCTATATTCTGCTTCAATTAGCTGGTAAACTAAAGACAAGGAATCCAATTGGAACAACAGAAGTAACCCAACAAACAAAGCATAACAATTTAGAAGGTATGTGAAACATAATCTGAATGCTTACAAATACACTGCAGATAAGATAACGCATTTACCACAGACTCAGTTCAGAATCTCCCCTCCATATTCAGGCAGATTGTGGTTTGGCATCCTAGATTTTAAAAATTGATTTGGTTTTCATCATTTGTTACATCATGTGTTACACCCGTGATCAGAAATTATATGCATCATTACAAATTTTGTCCAAGAATGAAATATTGTCTGATCCACAAGTGGCAACTGCACGACATTTTAAACCATTTTATTTGCAAAATTAACATGAAACAGGTTCCTATTGTTTTATAATAATTGAAACTAAACTTTATATTTCTAGTTAGTACTCAAAACAACTGCAAATTAACATTTAAATCATTGTATTTATTTCCAGAGAGAGGTTATCTGTGGAATTTTACCTGGAGGGATGCACATTGTATTCCTGTGTGACATGTCATGCAATATAAATGTCTTTCTCATGACAACCCTTCATTGACATTTCAGTAAGCTATATTTAAAAAGACAGTGCTTGATTGACTTGACATTTCCACATGTCTCTGTTTTCTTTTATTTATCGCAACAATTTGATTGGCTGATGTTGATAATAGTAGCATATACTTAAGAACATAAAAAAAGGTCAATGATGAGTGAAAAAGCCATTGAAGCTCAATTGCAACAATACTGAGGCTATCACTTCATGCCATCCAGCTGTATATTAAATATCTTGAAAGTTTTATCCTCTGTCTAGTAAATGATGACATTTAAATACAGTGGATGATTCCAATCAGAGAATGCATTATGACTCCAGAACCCAGGTGAAGTTCCTTAATTTGCTATAGTTTCAAGCAGGACTCTTACGAGCAGTTAAATTACCAGTTGAGGAGAGAGAGGGTTAAAGACGAAGGGGCCAAGGTTCAGGATTAAATTAAAACACCAGAAGAATCTTGACTCTACAGGAAGAAAACAAACTTGAGCAATAACATCTCCATGGGCAAGGAAAATAATGATTCTCAACAGCACAACATCTTAAACTCAATCCAATTCATTTTCTCAATCTTTTTTATACTGTGGTTTTCCCTCGGCTAAACTTTAAACACATGCATATTTTGGAAGGCAGTTCCTCTTTACTTTGGGTCCAGTAGTTACGATCACAACTGAGGTCTGTAGTATATGCTCACCAATAAGACCTCCTGGTCCAGCTATTAGCATCACTTACTGTCCTATTAGATTGAGTATCTGGCAACTCCAGCTAATTGCCTGTTCCTCCTATTTTAGATTGCAGTCCTTGTCATTTCAGGGTACACTGCAAAGGCAGTGAGACGTCTGTACCATCCAGCACTCCCCTCAACTCTGCACGCAATGGTTGGCATCAGATACGTACCACCCTCATGGTGCATCTCTGACTCACTTACAATACAGTTTGATGCCACATTTTGGAGCACACCAGTATTTTTCATTACAATGCTGCTGCGAGGGCACTTTGTGCACAGGGACAGATGGTCATTTCATGGCTCCTTGCTTCCACATTCCATCAACTTGATTTCTCTCAACATATCTGCCTTGCCTTTTGGTACCTTGTTCCTTAAAGATTCTCAGTCCTTCTGTTGTACCTTGCCTTTGAGCATGGATGCAAAGCCAAACAGCTTGTCAATTCTGCCAGCAGAGACCAGTCAAGAGCATGAGCTTTTTGCTGGATGGCACTGTGCTATGTCAATGTCACCATGTGCTAACAGCTTACACAGCAAACAAACTGCACACCCTTTAATCAAACAGCCAGTTTAAGGGAAGTAGTCTTTGGTTAGGTTAAAGAAGACAGCTTTCAGTCAGGGGGACCCAACACAGTAAGTTAAGAGCAGTGTCCAATGTCAGCTTAGGAGCTCGGGGTGTCATTCAGCTTGGAGTGTCAGGGGCAGGGAGTCCATAGCAAAACTTTCCAGGAACTAGGACCTGGTCAGTCATGTAGGTCAACTGGAACCAGTGTGTGAATTTTCCCTAAGTCAAGGAGCTCCATGGAAATTAGTCTCAGCTGTCCATCAAAGGTAGGCAGGGCTGTGGGCTACAGGCCAATGGGGCCAGCCCTGGGATCAGTTCAATGAAAGTCAAACAGTGTTATCAAAGCCCTCTGTCACGGTAGGGAAATCAAAGAAGTTAGTTCTGAGGATTGGAGGCAGCATGGCAAGTAGCAGAGGTATCAGGAATCGTAAAAGCAGCTGAACTCACAAACAAGTGGGTGATAGGGTAGATGATCGAGCGTTGGAGGATGTGAATTACTGTGGTGGTTCGGGTCATCAAGGAAACGCGTTGGGGTTTGGGGAACAATGCAACATAGTCATTATCATGTATATGCTATAGGGCTGGAGCATATGTGGTGATATGGAGAGGCAAAGTCATAACTCAATATGTGGAAGCTCATTAGCGATGAGGTCGATGGGGAGCTAAAGGAGTTTTGAGGGCTATGGGAGGACAAGGTATTGGTGATCATACAGTATTTACAATCTCCTACCACATTTGTACAACATGTATTCATTTGAATGAAGCTGGCAGGTCAAAGGTCTATGGACAGGCACTTGAAAGTCCTCCTCGTCAGAGTCCCTATATGGAGGACTATGTTAAACGATCATTTGTGAATGATACAAATACTGGCTGTTCACATTACTAAGGACCTGTTCTGTTTCCTATGAAAATGGTGAAGGAAATAGGATAGTAAGGCATTGTGAAAAATATTCAAGCTATAGATTAGATTAGATTGCTTACAGTGTGGAAACAGGCCCTTCAGCCCGACAAGTCCACACCGACCCGCCGAAGTGCAACCCACCCAGACCTATTCCCCTACATTTACCCCTTCACCTAACACTACAGGCAATTTAGCATGGCCAATTCACCTAACCTGCACATTTTTGGACTGTGGGAGGAAACCCACGCAGACATGGGGAGAATGTGCAAACTCCACACAGACAGTCGCCTGAGGCGGGCTATAATTGAAGAGTTAACAGCAGAATGAAATCAGGGCTCTTCCATCAAGTTGAACAACAGAGGACAGAGAAAGCCAGTATAGTGTTTTGTATTAAATACTGCAAAAGGCAATATTAAGCACAATAGGCTATAGTGAGAGAGAATGCAATTAAAATTATTTTGATGCTGTAAGAAGGGTTGAAACCTGATCAGTTGTATTTAAACAGAATTGCACAGCACAATTGTTTGAAAAGGAAATGGAAATTATGTGCAGACAGATCAGGCATGGTGTTTGGAAGGGACCGAGTCAAGTGATACTGTCTGTGTGATAGTGCTGGATGAGTGTGACACACTTACAATGTCAGCTAGCTTGTGACCAAGAAATGAATTTAGTTTGTCATTAATTAGAGTAACAGTAATCCACAAGGTTATTGGGATGGGGTGAGTAAAAAGGATCGAAGTGTTCAACCAAGCATGATCATATAGAAATGTCTACTCCTATTCCGGTTCCTGGAATGGAGTCAAAGGAGCAGGAATGAATCTTGGACATAGTGAGATATGGGAGAAACCCAGGAGAGGGGATGGCTCAGGACAAGTTTGACGGTGGGATATGGGACCTAAGCAAAAGTTTGGCAAGGAAGTAAATAAGATTATAGTTCATCTCAACAAATATCACAATGCAGCCAAACCACTTTAACACCAGTACAAAATACAGAGCAAGACATATTATACCTTACTTTTCTTTGATATTCCAAAGCAACGCACAAGATAACTCTGACATATTTAGTTCTCTTCCTTATGCATTTTATGCTCAGCTCTCATTATCTTCTGACTATGTGTCTTTACTCAGAAGGAATAATACATTGAAGGAATGTAAATTAGCAGAGATTGGAGACACTGCAGTTCTTCAGCTTTGGGAAAAGACAATTCAGATGGGTCCTATGCATTACAAAAATTCACACTATAGAAAAATGCATATCATTTCATAGTCTGCTACTATATAGGACAAGGGGACAGAGGTGTTGGGAAGTTTATGTTCACAATTAGAATGCAAAACATCTTGAAACATAATTTTGTGTAACTGGACAAAGCTTGGAATTATTTAACAGGTAAATAGATGCGATTGTTATGGAACTGGGGATTCTTCTAGTTAACGTCAATAACAGCAAGTGGAATTGTTACAGAACCACAATTATAGTAAAAATGCCCTAAGGTGCTACATGGGGGAATTATCACTGAGCTGAGCTACGCATGGAGATATTCAGTACAGATCAATCTAAATGAGCATCTTAAAATAACAAAAAGTGAGAGAGAGGGGCAGAGAAGTATAGGCAAGGAATTCCAAAGCTTAGATCTTTGGCAACTGAATTTACTGCCACAAATAAAGGAGGGATTTAAATCAGGGATACACAAGAGGCCAAAACTGGATGACCACTTTGCTGGAGAAGTGAAACCAAAAGAAACAAATATATTGAATAGGATTTTAGCAGATGAACTGAGGCAGAGAAAATTGGCAATGTTACACAGGTGGAAATAAGTGATGGTACAGAAAGCCAGACAAGAATATAAAGAAGAAAACAATTAAAGTTTTTTTAATGTTTCCTCAATATCACCTCAAAACTTTACATAGCACTGAATTAATAAGTGCAGTAACTGTTGTGATGAGGGGAAATAAAACAGTGGATCTACTCACAAAAGAGGGCTGGATTACAGGGAGAGGAAATGGGGGAAGAGAAGAAAATCATCTGTCTCAATCCACTTGTACAAAAACCAACATTAAAACTTGTGTGTGAAACATCACAGCAGATAAATCATTCCTTGTTGAGGTAACTAAAAGTACAGGAGTAGTGCAGTTTGTTTTATAATTAGTATAGTCAGCAACAGGGACAGCACAGTGGCTCAGGGGTTAGCATTGCTGCCTCACAGCACCAGGGCCCAGGTTCTATTCCAGCCTCGGGCAACTGTTTGTGTGGAGTTTGCACATTCTCCGTGTCTGCGTGGATTTCCTCTGGGTGCTCCGGTTTCCTCCCACAGTCACAAAGATGTGCAGGTCAGGTGAATTGGCCATGCTAAACTGCCCGGAGTGTTAGGTGCATTAGTCAGAGGGAAAGGGTCTGGGTTGGTTACTCTTCGGAGGGTTGGTGTGGACTTGTTGGGCCGAAGGGCCTGTTTTCACACTGGAGGGAATCTAATCTAATCTAATAGTAGGCATAGAATTGTTCCCACTTTAGCTTTGACAAAGGGTCAGTTAGACTCAAAACGTCAGCTCTTTTCTCTCCTTACAGATGCTGCCAGACCTGCTGAGATTTACCAGCATTTTCTCTTTTGGTTATAGAATTGTTCTTGCCTTCACCTTCTAACTTCTAAACATCAAGTTTCTGCTTATGTGTAAATGGGGATCAACTGAATTAGGTTGGTTGAAACCTTCAACTTTGCAACTGTTGAATATACCATCAAACTGACCTTTGTGCATTACAGAGTCATAGAGACGTATAGCACGGAAATAGACCCTTTGGACCAACCCGCCCATGCCGACCAGATATTCCAATCCAATCTAATACCACCTGCCAGCACTTGGCCTATATCCTTTTTTATTCATACCCATCTAAATGCCTTTTAAATGTTGCAATTTTACCAGCCTCCACCACTTCTTCTGGCAACTCATTCCATACATGTATCACCACCTGCGTGAAAAAGTTGCCCCTTAGGTTTCTTTTATATCTTTCCCCTCCTCTACTTCTGGACTCCCCCACCCCAGGGAAAAGACTTTGTCTATTTCTCCTGTCCATGTCCCTCATAATTTTGTAAACCTCTATAAGGTCACCCCTCAGCCTCTGACGCTCTAGGGAAAACAGCCTTAGCCTTAATACAGCCCTCGTACTTAATACGCTGTCCGATAAAGGAAAGCACGCCAAGCGCCTTCTTCACTATCCTATCTACCTTCAACTCCACTTTCAAGGAGCTATGAACCTGCACTCCAAGGTCTCTTTGTTCAGCAATACTCCCCAGGACCTTACCATTAAATGCATAAGTCCTGCTAAGATTTGATTTCCCAAAATGCAGCACCTTGCATTTAACTGATTTAAACTCCATCTGCCACTTCTCATGCCATTGGCCCATCTGATCAAGATCCTGTTGTAATCGGAGGTAACCTTCTTGACTGTCCACTGCACCTCCAATTTTGGTGTCATCTGCAAACTTACTAACTATACCTCTTATACTCATATCCAAATCATTTATATTAATGATGAAAAGTAGTGGACCCAGCACCAATCTTTGTGGCACTCCACCGGTCACAGGCCTCCTGTCTAAAAAAACAATCATCCACCACCACCCTCTGTCTTCTACCTTTGAACCAGTTCTGTATTCAACTGGCTATTTCTTCCTGTATTCCATGAGATCTAACCTTGCTAATCAGTCTCCCATGGGGAACCTTGTCGAACGCCTTACTGAAGTCCATATAGATCACATCTACTGCCCTGCCCTCATCAATCCCCTTTCTTACTTCTTCAAAAAATTCAATCAAGTTTGTGAGACATGATTTCCCATGCACAAAGCCATGATGGCTATCCCTAATCAATCTTTACCTTTCCAAATTCATGTACATCCTGTCCCTTAGGATTCCCTCCAACAACTTGCCCAACGTCAGGCTCACTGGTCTATAGTTCCTTGACTTGTCCTTACCAATCTTCTTGAACAATGGCGCCATGTTTGCCGACCTCCAGTCTTCTGGCACCTCACCTGTGACTATCAATGATACAAATATCTCAGCAATCACTTCCCTAGCTTCTCAAAGAGTTCTAGGGTACACCTGATCAGGTCCTGGGGATTTATCCACCTTGATGTTTTTCAAGACATCCAGCACTTCCTCCTCTGTAATATAGACATTTTTCAGGATGTCATCATCTATTTTCCTACATTCTATATCTTCCATGTCCTTTTCTACAGTAAATACTGATGCAAGATACCCCTACTACCTTTATACTCTTCTAAGGATTCACTCGATCTATTCTGTCTATAGCTGACATATACTTCCTTCTTTTTCTTAACCAAACCCTCAATTTCTTTAGTCATCCAGCATTCCCTGTACCTACCAGCCTTTCCTTTCACCCTGACAGGAATATACTTTCTCTGGATTCTTGATATCTCATTTCTGAAGTCTTCCCATTTTTCAGACGTCCCTTTACCTGTGAACATTTGTCTCCAATCAGCTTTCGAAAGTTCTTGCCTAATACCATCAAAATTGGCCTTTCTCCACAATTTAGAACTTTAACTTTTAGATCTGGTCTATCCTTCTCCATCACGATTTTAAATCAAATGGAATTATGGTCGCTGGCCCCAAAGTGCTCCCCCACTGACACCTCAGTCACCTGACCTGCCTTATTTCCCAAGAGTAGGTCAAGTTTTGCACCTTCTCTAGTAGATACATCCACATAATGAATCAGAAAATTTTCTTATACACACTTAAATTCCTCTTCATCTAAACCCTTAACACTATGGCAGTCCCAGTCTATGTTTGGAAAGTTAAACTCCCCTACTTATTATTCTTGCAGATAGTGGAGATCTCCTTACAAATTTGTTTCTCAATTTCCCTAAGTATTAGGTCTAGCAAAATTGAAAGCCTATTCTTTACATGCACATTGAGGGCTCCATCATATTGAGTGTATATATTTGAAACATTTTCCTACACAGCATGGGCAGACATAACATAAAGCTTTTCAGATAATCAATTGACCATTCCCTCCTTTCTCTGCCCTTTCCCTCAGAGAACATATCCTCAGCTAGTATGTCAATTTCTCTTATATCTCTCTGGACTCTTGAAAGTCAGATTACAGAATTAATGCCATATAGTGTTGAAATTGAAGGAAGTTTTGTGCTTTTGACTCTGCCCACTGGAGGCTGCACTTTTAGCAATTGTTCAAATTGTTTTGCAATTTTTAAACACTTACCAGGAAAGGTGAAATTGGTTTTCTTTGTGCGACATCTAACTATTCAGAAATAAATCATTTGATGTAATTGCTGAAATTGTCAGATTCCTGCTTCTCAGTTTAATTTACATACTCTCGAACCTATTTTCATTGAGCCCTTTGCACAGTCTTTCAAATGTTTGTTCTGCTAGTCTGGTGTATTGCATTATCCATTTGAAGTGTATTGCTGTCTCCAAATTTGAGCAACATCCATACATAAATGGTTAAGATCCCAATTCAATCAATTTAAATCATCAGTGAACATTATATTCTTCTGTTCTTTTAGTGACAATTCTGACTTTTATGTTATTGCAACATTCTACTCATTACAATCTAACATATCATTAAAAATACCAGCAATTTCAAAGAGTAGACAGTAATTGCATTATTAATACATTTTCATTGCTTTTAGAAGTTTACCTTCTGTGCATATTTCCTCTTATTTTCTTAAGCTGGCCTTGGACAGCTCGTCTATTGTTCTGTACATTTATATAGGTTTATATACCTTTACAAAAGAGGTAAACATTTACTAATCCTCTAATGTAATTGATCTTTCACACAGCCGAAATAAATTATCTCAGTTGTTCTTGTGGTGTTGTTTGTGGTTAGAATAACAAACACCCTACAACCTTACACATAACTACATATTGTGTCAAGGGTGCAGTGAGTCCCCACTGTGAAAAACTGCATTTTGCTCAGGCAAATTGCCATATTAAATTAATTAAGTATCCTGATGTTTGTTAAAAACCTTACTTTTAAAGAGAATAAAAAAATCTTAGAACATCAAATGAGGTCATTTGGTCCATTGTGCTTGTGCCAACTCTTTGAGAAAGTGGTCCAACTGGTCATACTACTCCACATCGATCCCACAGCCCTGCAAACATGGTGATTGGAACAGAGTACCAGCATATGACAGTGCGTGGCCAGGGCACATAATGCTGCAATACATCGTAACTTCAATAACATGATAAACCAGGATTTGACAATCAAGCTAACGTACAGAAATAATGTGCTTTTACTAATATAGGGAAAGCAACAGAACCAAAAACAGACTCATTATAATTTTCTCAAGTATTTGTTATGTTCATATTTAAGTTTTCACCTAATTAGTAAAGCTTGGATGGTTTAAATAGTAGTATTTTTTAAATCTGTCTTACTGATTTGAGGACAGACAGACAGCAGAGTACATTTCAAAACTCCTCAGGCAGTTATTTTGCTCCAAACCATCAAATAGCTAAAAGCAGAACTGGACCTGAATATTCCTGTAACATTTTTTTCTGTTTATGCTGCATAACAGTACAAACAATGCTGACACAGTATTATTGCCAAAAGTGGAGAAAATGTATGAAAATACAGCATAAATTTCTGACAATATTACATGCAAGATAAATTCCTTTCTAAGTTAATAAATAAAATGCATGTGCTAAACAATTCTGATGTATTGTAATATATATCACAAGCTAGGATTATTCCAATGAAATTCTGCAACATGGTTTATTCTGACTTCATTTGGATCAAATTCTTTATCTTCTTTTCGGTACCACTACATGTAAATGATTAATACATTTCCCTCAAGGCTGTACAACTATTTTTCACCTCCAATTCAAATTATTTTTCCCTGTTTTTAAATCCACTGTTCAACATTTAGAATTTTCTAATGAAGTGAACAGACTGCCAACTAAAGCCATTGCTTCACAGATAATTCTATAATTGACAACAAGTAGGTGCATTCATTAGACTAGGTTGCAGCTCAGCACTGTTCTCTAGTGGTCTAAGATTTGGAACTCATTGCCTGGACAACGTCAGAACCAGTCCTGCAATTAAAAAAAATGGAGGCTGTTTCCATAACATATGAAACTCACATTAATACTCCCCTTATGCTGTCAAACCATCTTATAAGATTAAATTCAGTCAATACCAAATCAACTTTGTGCACTAATTTTCCTTTGAAAAGTTTAGCTTCTCCAAACGTCAACTGATAAATCAAAACTAACCATTTGCAATTTCACTGTTTTCATAATAGTATTTTCTGTATTATTTGATATCCCATTACCCTTTCTATTACAATTAGAAAAAGAATTAACAAGTTAAGAAGAATTTACCTAGAGTTTTACAAAATTAAAATTAAAATCTTGTTACCTCCAGTTCCAAGGTTTATCATTTTATGAAGGTTTAACTTTCTCTTCATATCAGGTCAGCAAGTTACCGAAAACAAGAATTTGCTCTAATGAAGTCAATTCACACTTTGTATAACCACATATTATGACACATTCAGTAATAAGACATAGTTTACCGAAAGCCATAATCTGTCTATTAGTGCTTTTGAAAAGTAGTATATGTTGTCTTAAAAAAAAACTATTGGTTACACTCCTGCAATAGCCCCCTCCATTGGTGGTAGTGCCAACTTCTATTGCCCAGTGAGAGCACAAACTGTTGCCAGGGCAGCAATGTATTTTGACTAATGAAATCTTTGGAAAAAAAGTTTTCAAAATAAGTAATATGTTAATTATTTGTTCACAATCTTTGAAATACTGGGATTATTACATTTTCAGATTTCTCCCTATTGTCAGTTTTTTTAACTGCAGTTTCCTCAGATACAATAAGATAACATTGTTTCTGAAATGACTTCTTACAAAATGTGAGTTTTATTTGTGTAGTAGTACAGAAGAGAACAATAATAATATTTTGTCCAAGAGAACTAGGTTAAAATTCAATGTGCTGTCTTGGGTCTCGCATCACGGCAAATGAATCAAGACTATCAGTGGTGTGAAACATAGATTTACCAGGAGAATTCAAGCAATAGGAAACAAAAAGTTTTGCATGGATTTAAGATGCTGAGACTATTCCCACCTCAGCAGAGGAGGCTCAAAAGGCATTGACAGTGTGTTATGTCAACTAAGGGTGATGTTTAATACAGTGGATAGGGAAAAGTTATTTGTCCAGGTTAGGAAGTAATTGGGACATTTATAATTATATAAGAAACTGAGGGGAGAGGAAAGGAGAGACTTTTTTAGTTGGAGAGTTTATGAAGCATTGTCACAGAATGGTTCAGGCAGCCTATTGTATTATTTTAAGAGAAGTGAAATGGATAATTAAGGGAAGCGAGAGGGGTGATGCAGTTAGTTTTTGATATGTGTAAGGAAAGAACCAGTACAGACATCATGGACTGAATGGCCTCAAAATGAATCTATAATGCTTATAATTCTATGTTTCACAATTTTTGTAGTACTTTAAATCAATTTAGGATGAACAAATTAAGTAAATCAACTGGTAAATTTAACAGGGGAAAATTTGATCTTTTCTTTTAAATGAATCAATTGCAAGAAAAAAGTAGGGAACAGATTTTGCATTTCCCATGGTATAATTAATCAAATTGTGTCGTTCAGATCAGGAGCTGACAATTTTATCTCATATTTTGAAATAAATTTTACCTTCTGTCTCTGAACAGCAATTACTCGAGGTACCCAGTGTTGCATCCCAAAAACAATAGCTTGTAATGGTGTGATGCCAGTGGCAAAGTAAAACATCACAAAAAAGCTTCACAGGAGCAATATATTACATGATTTGGCATTGATATGAGCAGATATTATAAAAAAGAAATGACTCAATCAAAGATTTTAGTTGAGACGTTCATATTAAAGGAGGAAAGAAAGCAAGAGTGTGGATGTCTCACAGGGCAGTAGGGCTAGAGGAGTTTGCAGAGTTATGAGGAAATGAGGCATGTGAGGAAGTTGAAAACAAGGATGGAGAATTTAAAACTGAGATGTTGCTCAACTAGGAACAAATATAGGTCATCGATCACAGGGTGATGGTGAACAGAGTGTGGTTCCTGTTAGCACATGAGCAGCAGGTTAACTAAGGTGTAGCGATGATAGAATTTGGAAGTGCTGCCAGAATAGTCAAGCTTTGAGGATGAGGGTTTTTGCAGCAGATGAACTGAGGTAGAGTGTCAGACATTATTAGAGAAGCAAATAGACAGTCTTGGTGAAAACAAACAGTTTGTATACTGTCCTGTTCAGCCTCAGATAGTTACCAGAGGGACAGATGGTGTTGATGGCCAGATTTTTATGGTCACAAACAGAGGCAAGACTGCATAAAATTGACTGCTAACTGGAGTGGCATAAGTTCCGACCTTTATTCCCACCATTTTCTCCATTTTCACTAGGGCAGGGAGGGAGCAGGTCCTACACTAAAAGGGAGGAAGCTAACTGCATGGTACGCTCAATGGGGACCACCTCCAGAGTATTTTTCAACATTTTCATGGAGGTGACCAGACCTTAGCATCAGTTGGGTTTCAGCCCAGCTCCTAGAAGACAAGAACCCGGATTTGATGTGGAAAAGATTTAAAAGGCAAAGAGATAGCAATGGGTGGAGGGGGGGGGGGGAGTTGGGGGAGGGGACTGGGGGTGTAAAAAAAAATCAAGTCATATGGCCAGAGGAAATGTCAATGGGAAAAGTGCAATCACCAAAATCAGATTGATGACAAAGGACAGAAATCTCCTTTAAGGTGAAGCAACAAGTTACATCGCTTTTGATTCTTTATAATGTGTATACTGGCTATGATGTGGCTTCCCCCAAGTTGCAGAAGGAAATTGTAAATCACATGACAATGTTGTAGAACACATAGGGTTAATCCAAAAGCATAGCAACAGACTCCTGGTTGCCTGTCTTTTTAGGACACAGTTCCACTTGTACCATGATCTTTCAGCCAACACCACTTTAACAATGAAAACTCAAGGACCCCTCATCTACCAGCCTTCTAATTTATACTTCCTCTGGACACCTCTTTATCCTCTTTGTTATTGTTATTTAATCTGTCAGGTTGCAGCTGGGAAATGGAGAGAAAAATATATGAATTCAGACCCTACCATTAAATTTAGCAAGGCCTGAGGGGTAACTATTTGTTCAATTTTCTGATCTAAGTCCAATCACATCTGCAATACATCACCACCACCCCAAACTATCCAAGTAAAAATTCAGTTCTATATCACTCTGGTCAAAAAAAATCTTTTTAAAATTTCAATTAAAGCCTTTGAATAGCACATTCCTCCTGTGCCCAAATGCTTTACTTTTATATTATTTTACAATAACAGACACAAATGTTCATTTGAAGCACAGTGGGACATTATTGATTTTTGTCCAACTTTCTTGTGTATAATGAATTGACTGGGAGAATAACTGGAAGATTGGTGACCCGTGATCTTGGCTGAGAAATGCACAGAGAGTTGTACATTTTTCCATTGATCTTTTCTGCATGCATTGCAAAGTATGGGGGAGATAGCGCAAAGATTGATTGGTGGAATTGATTTGATGTAGTCTGAGAGAGGTAAAGTAAAATTTGAAGGACAGATTACTTCTGCTGTCTTTAATTGCAGAAATCAGAAGTTGTTCTTCTCCAGTTGAATTGTCCAAGAGCTCTTCTCCTGCTTGCCTTCATGCTTCCCTGGTTTTCACCTCTGTGAAATATTTTATGTGTTGTTCAAATCAGGTGTCAAACTCATTAATTCAATCTATTTCACTTTCTCCTACCATTGTGAACTTCCTTATTAAAAGGTGATTTTGCCAGAGGGAAACAATTATAGATAAACCAATGAATTTTTATAGGACAATCAGATCAAATGTAGGAACTGCAGAAATACACACATTGAAATGGAAACACAGGATGACACAGTTTATTTTGTGATTAGGTCCCCATTCTGCTGCAATTCATTCCTCCAATGTTGTTATGAAAAATTAGAGAGATGTATTAGATGCAAGAAGCTAATAAACTATAGAGTAACCTGATGCAAAACAAAACCAAAGCAGTTATAGTGTTTCACAGCCTCAAACCATCATAATTTATGCATAGTAATCTTCCCCAAACGGTAATCAGATGTTTAACCACATCTTTGGTTTAGATTTTCATTGAAAGATAAATGATGAAATAGAATCATGGAATCTTTTAAATCATCTGAAAGGTGGCTAAGATCTTGTTTTATTATCTTTTCCATAAGATTGAAACTCCAAGAGTACAGAACTCCATCAACACAAGCCTGAAATGTCAGCCAAAATCTTGTGTTTAAAATTGTTGGATTAAAATTTGAAACTATAATCTTCTGATTAAGTGTGTGCAATTAATCCAATCTTAAAAAGGAAGGTGATGAAATCACATTTTACCAAGATTTTTTTTACTGCCTTCAAACATGTTAAAGTGAAATTTGCCAGTCTTGGGTTATTTTTTATTTTACATACATACTTTGAAAGTTAGTGTCATTTATTCAGTATTTATGTCTTAAATGTTATAGGTATGCTATTCCTGTGTATAAAATAATGATGTATTAGTGGGAGCTGGCAAATGAAATGTATAATTGTCCCATTGAACAGACAACGGGAGAAACAGTGAACGTCAAACAGTTTTCTGTGTAAACCTCCCTGAATTTTTATTCGCAATTCAAGGACTTAGTAGTGTATATGAGCAGAGAGATCTCGGTGTCCGTGTACATAGATTGCTGGAAGTTGCCACCTAGGTTGATGGGATTGTTAAGAAGGCATACGGTGTGTTATCTTTTATAAGACCATAAGACCATAAGACATAGGAATGGAAGTAAGGCCATTCGGCCCACTGAGTCCACTCCGCCATTCAATCATGGCTGATGGGCATTTCAACCCCACTTACACGCATTCTCCCCGTAGCCCTTAATTCTTTGTGACATCAAAGATTTATCAATCTCTGCCTTGAAGACATTTAGCATCCCAGCCTCCACTGCACTCTGTGGCAATGAATTCCACAGGCCCACCACTCTCTGGCTGAAGAAATGTCTCCGCATTACTGTTCTGAATTTACCCCCTCTAATTCTAAGGCTGTGTCCACGGGTCCTAGTCTCCTCGCCTAACGGAAACAATTTCCTAGCGTCCACCCTTTCCAAGCCATGTATTATCTTGTAAGTTTCTATTAGATCTCCCCTTAATCTTCTAAACTCCAATGAATACAATCCCAGGATCCTCAGCCGTTCCTTATATGTTAGACCTACCATTCCAGGGATCATCCGTGTAAATCTCCGCTGGACACACTCCAGTGCCAGTATGTCCTTCCTGAGGTATGGGGACCAAAACTGGATACAGTACTCCAAAGGGGGCCTAACCAGAGCTTTATAAAGTCTCAGTAGCACAACGGTGCTTTTATATTCCAACCCTCTTGAGATAAATGACAACATTGCATTCGCTTTCTTAATCACGGACTCAACCTGCATGTTTACCTTTAGAGAATCCTCGACTAGCACTCCCAGATCCCTTTGTACTTTAGCTTTATGAATTTTCTCACCATTTAGAAAGTAGTCCATGCTTGTATTCTTTTTTCCAAAGTGCAAGACCTCGCATTTGCTCACATTGATTTCCATCAGCCATTTCCTGGACCACTCTCCCAAACTGTCTAGATCCTTCTGCAGCCTCCCCACTTCCTCAGTACTACCTGCCTGTCCACCTAACTTTGTATCATCGGCAAACTTCGCTAGAATGCCCCCAATCCCTTCATCCAGATCAGCTGGGGCCCCAACACTGAACCCTGTTGGACGCCGCTTGTCACCGGCTGCCATTCCGAAAAAGAACCTTTTATCCCAACTCTCTGCCTTCTGTCAGACAGCCAATCCTCAATCCATACCAGTAGCTCACCTCGAACACCATGGGCCCTCACCTTGCTCAGCAGCCTCCCGTGTGGCACCTTATCAAAGGCCTTTTGGAAGTCTAGATAGACCACATCCACTGGGTTTCCCTGGTCTAACCTACTTGTCACCTCTTCAAAGAATTCTAACAGGTTTGTCAGGCATGACCTCCCCTTACTAAATCTATGTTGACTTGTTCTAATCCGACCCTGCTCTTCTAAGAACTTAGAAACCTCATCCATAATGATGGATTCTGGAATTTTACCAACAACCGAGGTTAGGCTAATTGGCCTATAATTTTCCATCTTTTGCCTTGATCCTTTCTTGAACAAGGGGGTTACAACAGCGATCTTCCAATCATCCGGGACTTTCCCTGACTCCAGTGACTTTTGAAAGATCTCAACCAACGCCTCCGCTGTTTCCTCAGCCACCTCCCTCAGAACTCTAGGATGTAGCCCATCGGGGCCAGGAGATTTATCAATTTTAAGACCTTTTAGCTTTTCTAGCACTTTCTCTTTTGTAATGGCAAAACTCAGCCCCATACTCAACTCAGCCCCCGACTCCCTTTAATTGTTGGGATATTACTCATGTCTTCCACTGTGAAGACTGATGCAAAGTACTTATTAAGTTCTCCTGCTATTTCCTTATCTCCCATCACGAGGCTTCCAGCATCACTTTGAAGTGGCCCAATGTCTACTTTTGCCTGTCGTTTGTTTCTTATGTATTGAAAGAAACTTTTACTATCATTTCTAATATTACTGGCTAGCCTACCTTCATATTTGATCCTCTCCTTCCTTATTTCTCTCTTTGTTATCCTCTGTTTGTTTTTGTAGCCTTCCCAATCTTCCGATTTCCCAGTGCTCTTGGCCACTTTATAGGATCTCTCTTTTTCTTTGATACATTTCCTGACTTCCTTTGTCAGCCATGGCTGTCTAATCCCTCCCCGGACAATCTTTCTTTTGTTGCGGATGAACCTCTGTACAGTCTCCTCAGTTATATCCACAAACCCCTGCCACTTTTGCTCTACTGTCTTCCCTGCTAGGCTCTGCTTCCAGTCTATTTTCATCAGTTGCTCTCTCATGCCATCACAATTACCTTTATTTAACTGTAACACCATTACATCCGATTTTGCCTTCTCTCTTTCAAACTGCAGACTGAACTCTACCATATTATGATCGCTGCTTCCTAAGTGTTCCTTACTTTAAGTTTTTTTATAATGGTAGAGGGATTGAGTTTCGGAACCACAAGATCATGCTGCAGCTGCATTTGAAATATTGCATACAGTTCTGGGAGGGATGTGTAAGCATTGGAAATGATTCAGAGTAGATTTACTAGGATGTTGCCTGGCATAGAGGGAAGGTCTTACGAGGAAAGGCTTGAGGGACTTGAGCCTTTTTTTGTTAGAGAGAAGAAGGTTGAGAGGTGACTTCTTTGAAACATATAAGATAATCAAAGGGTTAGATAGGTTAGAGTGAGAGCCTTTTCCTCAGATGGTGATGGCTAGCACGAGGGAACATAGCTTTAAATTGAGGGGTGATAGATATAGGACAGTTGTCAGAGGCAGTTTCTTTACTCAGAGAGTAGTAGGGAAGTGGAATGCAATTGCCCACAACGTTAGTGGACTCGCCAAATTTAAGGGCATTTAAATGGTCATTGGTTAGGCATATGGACAAGAATGGAATAGTGTAGGTTAGATGGGCTTCAGATTGGTTTCGCAGGTCTATATCTACTTATATCAGATCATATATGGTCAATTAAGTAAAAGTTAATTAAATATCGTTATTCAGATTAAATTATTATCTTTGGTTTAATCAGAAAATTGGTTCTCTTAAAATTTACATTTCCTATCTTTGAAACTCCTAAATGTATAGTCATAGTGACAAATAAAAAAAAAATCATTCAAGCCAATTAAACAGCATTCAAGGTATATAAAATAAATAATTCTCCTCATAATGTCGGGTAGCTAGAGATACATATTTAAACCTAAAGGAGGAAAACACGCTTCAAGCAATCTAACAGAAGCCAAATTGTATAGTAGCTCAGAGTTATTACAAAAATATCTTGAACTTAGGAAAATCAGGACTTGATGGATGTGTAAATTGCATTGCATATTGCAAAAACATTGACAGTTTTCAAATTGCAAGGATATGTTATTTCTGGGTATATTTAAAAGAAAAGAGCAAGTTTTATTCAACATGTGCCACATTTTATCGAAGAAAATTATAGGTTTGATGAGAGTCAGCTTACGGTATCTTTGCAATAACAAGTCCAGCAAAAGCAATCTGGAACAATAAAGAGGAGAGTGTAAAGACCACAGGTGGGATCTTGCAGTGGCTGGAGGTGTGTGGGCTATTGATAGATTCTTTTAGGAGAGGTTCACTTTCCCACCAGTTGTATGGCACAAATGTTACTCACCACTTATCAGCCGGACGTAGCCTAGGTCTTACTAACACAAATTGAGTTAGTATCTGATGTCTCACAAATTGTGTCAATCATTGGGCAATCATTAGCAAATGTCTCCACTTCTGATTTATGATGGAGGGAAGGTTATTAGTAATGAAGCTGAAGATTGTTAAGCCTCAGGCACTATCCTAATTAATTTCTGCAGTGAAGTTGTGAGATGAGATGATGGATCTTCAAGAACCACAACCACTTTCCCTTGTGCAATGCCTGAGTCCAACCAACCCAAAGAATCTCCTCGCCAATACGCATTTTTTGACAGTTAGCCAGCACCCCTTGATGTCATACTTGGTTATAAATACTGCCTTGGTGTCAAAGTTAGTCACTCTCATTTCACTTCTGGAGTTCAGCTGTTTTGCTCATGTATTCTTAATCATCCAACATCATTCACATTTGGGTATGACAGAATTGCAGAGCTTGTTGGTTGTGGAAATTGTTTAGTCCTGTCTATTAAGTGCTACTTCCCTTGTTTAGCACACACATAATCGTGTGTTATAACTTTGTTAGTTCAACACCTGACTTTTAGGTATGCCTGGTCCTGCACTCTTCATTGCACTAGCGTTGAGCTCTCAGCTTGATGGTAAAAGTAGAGTCACAAACTTCCAGGTGTGGTTGTTTACAATTCTGCGCTCTGAAGGCCCATATCACTTTCAGGATACCCAACTACTAGTTGCTAGTTCTGTTCTAAAAGTCTGTCCCATTTAGCACAGTTGTTATGCCATGCAAAACTATCTTCAATGTGAAGATATAACTTTGTCTCCACAAAGATTCTGCAGTGGACATTTCTTACAATACTGTCATGAATTGTCACATCTGTGACAGGTAGATTGATGAGGACCAAGTCAAGCAGTTTTTTTCTCTATTACTGATTCCCTCATCACTTGCCATTGATGAAGGCTATCATCTATATTCTTTAGGACTTGGCCAACTCAGTCAGTGGTGATGTTACTGAGTTACTCTTCATTGTAGACATTGACATTTCCCACCCAGAGAACATTCTGTTCCCTTGTCATCCACAATTCTTCCTTCAAGTTGTGTTCACCATGGACAAACACTGATTCATTAGTCAAGGGAATGTCAATAGGTGGTAATCAGCAGGAGGTTTCCTTTTCCATGTTCAACCTAATAAAAGAGATTTCATGAGATCAGGAGTCAAAGTTGAGGATTTTGAGTCCAACTCCTTCCCGCCTTTATACTACTATGTCACCACCTCTGGTGGATCTATGCTGGTGTCTTGCACATTGTAGCTAAGGTAAGATTACATGAGTCTGGCTGTTAGGATGTTGCTTGACCAGCCTGACTGTCAGCTCTCCCAACTCACCAGAGAACCCCAAATGTTGGAGGGGTGGTATCAAATGGGTTGTGTTTGCTTTTGTTCTCTTTGGTGACTAGATTGATAACAGTTGTTCTTTTTACCTCTTTCGTTAGACTTTGTTTTGGTTTGATATAACTGAGTGGCTTGCTAGTCTCAGAGGGTGTTTAAGAGACAACCACATGAGTGTGTAATTGCAATCACATGCATGCTAAACCAAATGGGAATGTTAGGTTTCCTTCACTTCAAGGCACTAGTTTCTATGTCAATCAATAGTGGTTATGCAAACATCATCAGTCTAATTTCTAAATTCTAGATATTGATTGAATTCTAATTTCATTATCTGCTATGATGGAATTTAAAGCCATGTCCCCATAATGTTAGGATGAGTTTCTAGACTACTTATCTAGTGGCATTTACCACTGTGTCACTGTTTGCTAAGATTCAGTTGTTGTGTTTCTAGTGAGTGCCCCATTTTTTAAAAGCTTTCCTCTCCTGGATCATTTATAATTCCACAGGTTCTATTCAAAAATAATTCTATACCTAGGCCTTGGTTAAATGGTTCGTTCTTCCATTAAAAACACCATTTGATCCCATCCTCACCTATTCTCCTCACATATGTATTTCCAATAGAGGATAATGAGTGAGACAGTCATAGATTAATCTTTCTCACCTTGTTATGTTTATTTAAAAACTTCCATTCATATTAGCACAGCAACTTTATTGCTGAGATCATTGAGATGAAAATACGCTTCCTTTGTATTTGAAAAGCCCAACCCTCTCAATTGCCCACAGTGTATTAAATACAAGTTTATAAACCTCCTCACTGCTTTGTGAGTAGCCTGTATATGCATATTTTAATCATAAGAATTTTTAAAATGCTTTCCTCATAAACCCTGTTTTGAAAAGTATAGTTGTTAGTTGTTATTCTGCTCCATCTATTCAGATCATTATACTTATCATGTGTGAAGATATTGCTTTAATATTCAACAATTAAATTAATACTTGAGCTTAAACAGTAAAATTAGCATTTTAAGAGGTTGGACTCTACTTAAAATGCATTTAAATTATTGTAATGGTTTGTTAAAGACAGCAAACAATTAGAATCCAGAATCCTAAAATTGAAGAAGTTACTTCTAATTACATTAAAGATAATTAAATTTTGACTCATTACATCACTGTTACAGAATAGATTGGTTATTTACTCCTACACTGCATTAAATATATAAGAATGAACCCATGGCAGAGGATATTTTAAGTAAGACATGGTCTGAGCTGAAATCCAATGGCGAGCACTACAAAATATGAATGTCAGCAGCCTGGACCTTCAATACGTCTGAAAGAAGTTTGGTTGTCCCACAAAAGGGACTGGACGTCTGCTCAGAAACTGAGGGCAAAGTTAGGGTTGAGTCAATTGGGAAAATATGAAAAGATTTCAAGAAAAAAAGTCCAATTTTCACCCAAGTTCAAGATGAGAATCTTGCTAGTGACCAGGTAGCAGCCTATTGGTTTAATCTCTTATGTCCTATTTACCTAATCTCACCTAATTTATATACAGCTTTCATATACCCAAGCAACAGAGAGAAACAAGTTGGTGACCAATCCAAATGAGAGTCAGAACGGGTACCTGGAGTGTCCAGCTCATCACTTGCTCCTAAGGCCAGCAGCCCTAATGTGCCAGGCAAAGGGATGCAGGGCATCTTCAAGGGCAGAGATTGCCTGCATGCTTCATCCCAGGACGTTTACATTGAAAAAAATGCCAGAAATATTTTTTATTGCAATGTGGCTGCCAGGCCACTTTGTTGCAAAGACTGGCATCCATCTTATGCATCAGAGAAGGCTGCATCTGAAGACTTTTAGCTTGGCCTCATATTGTTCTCTTATTTTGTGCCAAGTCAGATATTCGCCACATCTCTGAATTGCCTTGTTTGTGTTTCTGTGCATTGTGGGACACATAAAGACACAGTGCTACTCGTTAAAGAAAGGCGCCGTGGGAAAAGATGTGGTAAAAGACTAAGCCAGTGGCATTAGTGAAGGTAGTAAAGGAGACGCCAAGAAGCGCTGAGGAGCTGTAGGAGAGCGCACACCTAAGCAGAGGATGGATATGGAATTAGTACCTGATCTCTACAAATGTAGTAATCTTTAGTAAGTCCTGGAAAGATCACATAGTATAGCTGGCAGAACTCTTTGAGTGACTACGAGAAGCAAAACTGGTGCTAAACCTAAATAAAATGGAAATTGCAAAAGCAGGGCTGATGTTCTTTGGACATAACATTGGTAATGGAAGGTTGACCCCATGGTGAAGGCCATTGAGGAATTTCCATGTCCAATCTCGAAGGAAGAGGTGTTTCGATTCTTAGGACTCAACAAATTCTGTCGGAATTTGTTCCAAACTTCAGCAGTGTAATGGCACTGTTAACTGATTTGTTGAAGAAGAACCCAAGGTTTCAGTGGACAGAACCATGCCAGGAGGCATTCGACCATTTGAAATCAATATTAACCACCAAACCAGTTTTAGCTACACCAAGCTTTTCAAAATCTTTTAAAGTTGTCATCGAGGCAAGTGACATTGGAGTTGGAGCTGTACTCCTATAGGAAGATGAGGATAGGATTGAACTGCCGGTTGGTTACTTTTCGAAGAAGAACAACATCCACCAGAGGAAATACTCTACTATCGAAAAAGAACTATTGAGTTTGGTCCTGGCCTTACAACATTTTAATGTGTATGTCACAAACAATGTGCCGGAGATGGTTATGTACATGGATCACAATGCACTTACATTCTTAGAACACTTTAAAGACAAGAATATGAGACTATTTCATTGGGGTCTAAAGTTATAGACTTTTAGTGTAAAAATCATACATGTTGCAGATCGGAAGAATGTAATCACAGATCCGTTATTGTGGATTTAATTGTTAAAGTTTAGATAAGATTTGCCTTTATTTAATGTTATATATCTATTTTATATATATATATATATATATATATATAAGAAGATAAGGTGAACCTATATTAAAGTTATCTGTATACAAGGTTAATGTGTTTAAAATGTAGAGAAAAGAATTAAGCCATCTTTTCATCATGATGGTTCATTTTTTTCTTAAGGGGTGAGATGTTATGAAGATGTGGGTGAACTATACTTTTTAAGAGAGTTAAAAGCAAGCAGTGACAGCACCAAGTGTTCTCAATAAGTCACAATCTAACATGCTCAAACTACTGGAGTAGCTGGCTATCTGGAAATGACCACAAACAGATTCGAATTAGGCCAATCTGTTTAAATTATACCCTGTAAATTACCAAATTCCAATCAAATTTGAATTGAGTATATTGACAATCTTCAAAGCCAATGACACAATCCAATGCGTTGGGGAAAATTTGAACAGTTAGGAGGAGAACTGCCAAGCCCCAGCATGTAAACATACTGCCTGAAAAATTGTGCTTTTAAAATGTCCATTTTTGACCAGTCAACCGTGAAACAGAAATCCCTAAGAAGAAGAAAAGAAGACACAAGAAGATCCATACAGAGAAACCGAAAGCTGCCTGGTTTTGAGATAAGAAGTTTTCTTTTGTAAATCTTAATTGAGAGTTTTATTGGACTAGTATTACAGAAGGGAAGGTAAAAGATAGGTTAGAGTAAGGACTTGTGGATAGTTGTTAGTTAAGTATTCTCTGTTATACTTTAAGAAATAAAGTTGTTAATTATTACTTTAAATAGTTCTTAGCCACTTGAATGTTTACAGATTACTGCATGGGATATATCTTTTCTGTGTTTTGCTGGTTTAAATTAAACAGGAGGGTTTGCCCCATGTTGTAACACAATGGAAATGAAAATTGGTTGCCTTAACATCCAGAGTAGAACAGCCAAAGAGGGGATATGACAGACCCTGATGAGCTGGAAGACTAACAGTAGACTCCCAAAGAGGAAGAGAGTACATTTTGCAAGAGGAACATTACATTCTACATCATAGAATGGCTTACCGTCAGGCACATCAAGCCAGACAAGAGTTAACTTCCACCTACTTCCTGTAAATGTGAGCTGGGTGTAGTGATCATTCATTGCAAATAAATTTGTTGTTTTTTCAAAAGGCAGCAACCCCTGCTTCTTCCCAAAAGCAAAATCAACTATGTGTTTACATTTTGCTTTGCCTATTGTTCAACAAAAGTTAATATTATCAACATGTGATGCTCTCATGTTGAACAATAGCAAAATGAGATGTTACACTGGATGTTAGGGAAATAGAAGCATTCCCTTTCATAAGATGCTAACATTATTGAAGTGCTCAGGATGGGTAGCCTCTGTGGCTTCACCCTTGTAGTTGAGTGTTGATCAGACAGGTGATGGAGTAAAGTGTTAATATACTTGTGAATGTGATATTCTGTTTCTATCAAATGTTACCCATGCATCCTATGTACCCTCAGAAGCTTTTCCTTCTTGTTTCCCTCTCACCATATATACTATGAAGGGCTGTTTGTGCCTGGCAGTGATTGACCTGGTATGCAACTGTGTTTTAAATATGGTGAAAGCAGCGGGCATCCCAGAAAATCCCAGTCATCTCAGACATTTCCACTGCTGATGAACACAAGATAGTGGCGCCATTGAGCGGAGAATGTGTTAACTTGCTAAAGCTCAAGGAGGAAAATCCTGTGTGAAACTACTCAAAACTGATACTGAGCTAACATTTGGTGAAACTCAGCCCTATATTTGAAATGGAAACTGAAGGGAAGACTTCAACTGAATATAATCAAATAAATATAGTGAGAATCTCTTCTTTGTGCCATAACTTCAAAATGCCTTGTCTTCTTCATTTAATATGGAACAACCCTTCCAAAGTGGAGTGTACAGCCAGGAATTCAATCCTAGCTCTTGGCTAATAAAATACTGACTGTTACTTCTGCTACTTAGGTTTTTAAAAGTTTTAAATCCATCCATTTTAAGATTTGAGGTTGCTTGTATTAAATGCATAAATTAAGTCACTAAAACATAAAACAAACATTTCATTCATACATTTAATCATCTTTTTTTTACAATATAACTTTCAATTTGTTCTAACAACCTTTTTGAACATTAGAAATTTCTGTTCATGAGGAAAAGAATAAAAACATTCAGGAATCATATTAATTGGTCTCCTTTCAACCGGAGATCGTAACATCAGAAGAATCGAGTGATCCATTTGTGTTCTTCTGCCAAAGCTACAGTGCTCAAATGGGAAAGTTCCCTGAAAAAAATCTCTGACGCTCCTCGAGATATTGCCCAACTATTTTGAGTCACACTGTATAAGGCTGATTATAATGCACTTTAACAAAGTAACAGGTACCACAAATTCTTGTAATCTTGCTGAAAGCCCTCCAATTTACAACTGATCCCCAGACATTTTGATCTAAATCTTCAAACAGCCTTTGGGGAAGGCTCAGGGAGAAGCTCAAATACACAAACCGTGAGCTAGAATTTCTGCTCAGTTTTACTGATTTATTTGAAACAATCCATCCCAGTCCAACACCAGCATCTCCACATCAAAATCAGAGTCAACTGCAGGAACAATCAGGAACTTTTAAATGTAAAATATTCTCACCTCATTTAAAACTCATAGTCTATTGTACCTCATATTAGCCCTCGACTCCTCTTCTGTGCCTCATAGTGTGACCACTTCTCTATATTTCAAATATTTATCTAACTCTTCCTTAGATAGTTTCAGGGGCCAGTTTAGCTTATTTGGCTGGATGGCTGGTTTGTGATGGCAAAGTGAGGACAATAGTATGTTGCCCTGATTGAGGTTACCGTAAAGATTATCTTCTCAATTTCTCCCTTGTCTTGGCTACCGAGAGAGCAGCCCTTTGGCCTGGTAAGACTTTAGCAACTTTATCTATGGCCTTTACTTTCAATTATTTAGCCTCCACAACTCCCTGAATTAGAGAATTCCAAACATTCACTACTATCTGGGAGAAGAAATTCCTTTCCATCTCAGTTTTAAATCAGTGACCCTTTATTCTCTAAACATTTTGCTTGTCTGAGATTCCCCACAGTCGTGGAAAAATCTTCTCCGTAACTACATTCAATAAGCCCCCTCAGAGCCTTTTATGTTTCATTAACATCACCCATCATTCTTCTAACTTGATTGAGTAAAAGTCTAACCTGTTGAGTATTCTTGATAAGTTAGTCCCATTTTCCCAGGAATCTACTGAATCATTATATTTTGAAGTTTCACTAATCCCAATGAATCCTTCATTGAATATGGAGACCAGTTGTGGCCTCACCAACATCTAGTACAGTTGTAATATGTCTTCATTATTTTTAAATTCCAACCCCATAGCAAGAAAGGCCAAAATTCCATTTGCCTTCTTACTGACTTGTTGTAACTGCATAATAAAGCTTTTGTTCCATGTACATGAATGCCCAGGTCCATCTGTGCTGGACTTTGTTTGGATTCTCTGTATTTAAACAACAGTCTGCCTTTTGATTGTCTATACCAAACGACATAGTCTCTCACTTACTAATGTTATGCTCCATCTGCTCCAAGTTATTTTTGCCCCCTCATTCAATCTATCCATGTACCCTTACAGATTACTTTTCTATGTTGAATTTTTAAAGTGCTTTTCAGCTGAAGACTGATGCAAAATATTTGTTTCATTTATTGGCTATCTCCTTGTTCCATGCTGTTAATTCCCAGGTTTTGTCCTCTAAGGTCCAATTTTTGCTTTAGCTGCTCTATTTCTTTTTATATACCTATGGAAGCTCTTAATGTTCGGTTTACATTTCTCGCCAATTTACTTGTATTCACTTTTAATAATTTGAAACACCTACACACAGCACATATGACCCCAGTCTGTTATTACTTGCACATTAATCAGTGTCAATACACATTGTTCAGCATCATTAGCAACTTCTCAGATACTAAAGCAATCTATAACCAACACAATCTGAATAACTTTCAAGCTTGAGCTGACAATTGGCAAGAAATATTTGTCAAATATTGCAAAACAATGACCACCTTCAATAGAAGCAAGTCAAACCATTTACCTTGATAATCAATGACATGGCAGCACGATGGCTCAGTGGGTAGTACTGCTGCCTCACAGCGCCAGAGACCCTATTTGGATTCCCACCTTGGGTGACTGTCTGTGTGGAGTTTGCACATTCTTCCCGTGTCTGCATGGGTTTCTTCCCACAATCCAAAGATGTGCAGGTCAGGTGAATTGGCCATGCAAAATTGCCCAGAGTGCTAGGTGCTTAGTCAGGGGTAAATATAGGGTAGAGGAATGGGTCTAGGGGGATTTCTCTTTGAAGGATCGGTGTGGATTTGTTGGGCCAAATGGCCTGTTTCCATACTGCAGGGAATCTAATCTAAATGTCACAGGATTCCCTCACTATAATACTATCCTGAAGATTACCATTAACCAGCAACAAATGGATTGATCATGTAAATACTATGGCTGCAAGAGCAAATCAGGGGCAAAGATTCACTAGTCTGTCCACAAATTAAGTGCTCACGACAAGATTTTGATGGATCAGGGAAGCTTTGCCAATGGTCAAAAGGTTAACACCACCTCAGACAATCATGTTCACTTCTCAGCACTCTAACAATCACCTTAAAAAACAAAATCACTATTTCCACAACTGGTGCACAGTAACAGGAAATGTAAAACATCGAGCACCTAACAAGACAAGGACAAGAGATAGATGGGAGAACCACTATCTGCAAGTCCCTCTTTCCTTTCAATAGTTTACTAATTTTCTATACATTAAAATGGATATTTTCGGTTAACCAGGAAAACATTTTCACTTTTGCCACTGACAGGAAATTGTCCAAAATGTGTTTGAATTGGCTCAGTTACATTTCAAACATTTGAAAAAACAATTCATATGATCACTAATGTAAAATCTAACATGTACCAATGCAACTGGGCAACATAATATAAATTAATTGTTTATTTATCTTTCTCACTTTTAGTTATTATTTGCATGCAAGACTGCCAATCTGATTCACTTGTATTAACAAGTCTGAATATAGGTTTGGCACAATACAAAACATTAAATGTGCATCTCTCTGCCTGTAACTCAATTTAAAATCAATTAAAATGATTTCAAAAACTATACAAAAGCATTTGCTCCCTCCTTTGCTCTGCAGTGGATAGTTCTTCGACAAATTATATCTGTAAATAATGGTATAGATAATGGCATAGAATAATATTTATAGATATTGAAAGCTTTAAAAATGTGGCTATTAGTACATAAGACCGAAGAAAATTACTGCAATTTTAGAGTGTTTATCAATGTGTAAGATGTAACTGTAATTAATCCCTGAAGCTCTGCTTCTTGAGTCCAGGTGCTGGTTTTAAGATGTCTTTACTTTCAGCTTTGCTGATACACACATTCTCTTAAACCTTGGTTTGGTGCAGTTCTCCCCAATAATCATGTTACACCGCCCCATCATTACATGAATTTACAGCATCATCATCAAACAGTTTGCTGGTGTCTAATTATTTAACTAAGTGATTTACTTTCATCCAATTGGCAGAAACTCACAATTTTGACCTTAGTTGAGGATTGTTTTGCAATAGTAGGATATTTTGTGAGCTGTGTGCCTGATTTGGCTGATATTAAAGTAAGCTAAAAAAAAATTGAAATTTCAGCAGAAATGGTTTTGGGTATTGCTCTAGTATTGATCAATTCTGCCCTGATAAGGAGCAGAAAATTTATCCAAGATCATTACAATGACACAGACTCACTCTCTTGTAGAAAAAAATTAAAAGCTACAAAACTTGACTTAAAGGAAAAATTAATTCCATTCAGATACCTACCATTATTTACACCTATGATTACATTACCAGTCTTTTTCTCTGTGATCATTGCTGTATTTAATGAAAGATAATGTAATTTACTGGGGAAATGCAGGGGATTGGGACAACCAGATTGTGACATTTAAGAAAAAGTCTATGGTCTATAATTGTATGATAATGAATATTTTGAAAATGGTATCAATGTAGAGAATTAATGGATTGATTTTGATTCACAATCAATGCAGTGACTAACCATAGATGCATGTTGGGAGAAAATAAAGAAAACAGTAGCTTGCACAATAAATAAATTTGACAGCAAATAAATCTATGTTCCCAGTAGTGATCTCTCTCCTCTGCTTATTAACTTTGAAGGTATCTGCATTTTCTCTCACACATCATCGCTGTGCTGCATTTGCATTGATTGAGTACAGAAAAAGTCTCTTGGTGGAATAATTCTGACATTATTTAAAATAGTTTAACATTAGTTGCATTTTACTGAATAGATTGTCAAGAAAGACAATTTAAGGTGTTTGCCTGGGAGGAGGGATCAATTTATATCTGCAAACAATATGGGTTAAAGGGGTTGAAACATAAATCAACTGTAGCAGTTAATAAATCTAAGCCCCAATGTGCTTATTGCAAGAATTGTACAATTCTCAACCAATCTCCTGCAAATTAAACTGTTCTATTGATGATGTGTAACAACAAAAGAAGTCTTTTAGGTGATCAATTTTAGCCAAAGCCCATTTATTCAGAATTGCAACACTACATTGTTGAAGATTTGAACAATTCTAATACTGTTTTTTGCTTCATTTTAGCAAGGTTGCCTATGGCAATTCAAGTAATTAAATGGAATATAGCGAAGGAAGTGTAACATGAAAAGTGAATGCCAGTATCTCTTTCGTAAATTCTATATGACGTAAATCAGTTCATCCAAATATTATTCATCATTAATTTTCTCTGCGAAAATCTATTAATGCATCTGCCTGAATATTTGCCTGCAAATATCCTACTAATGTTCCTTTAGACTTATCCAAAGGAGATCTATCAGAGCTGTCAGAGTTCATCTTGAATGCTGTCTCTCCTTGTTGATGAATTTCCTCTCCCAAACCCATAATGTAACTTAATCTTTGAAACTGGCCACAACTGACTGTCTTAGATCAAGTTGTATAACAACACTAGGAAAGTCTTGCTCAGGATCAAAGGATCAGATTGGAAGCCCTGCAGGGCTTCACCAGCCTTTCATTCTTCCTAGGGACAGAACAGTTCTGTTTGAGTTACATATCATAGCATGTGGAGTAAGGAGAAAAAGATAAGGGAGGATAGAGAAATGGTGAAGGCTGCACAATATAGTAATTATGTCCTTGCATTTCGGCAGTGGAAGTGAGAAATTCAATATGCAGTTCATGCCAAATGTAGACTCTCTAATTCAGGTGATGTCCCTTGAATATCCTTAAGATTTTCACGTAGCCTTCAAATATTTCACATTTAGAATCATTTCATAGACATGAAAAATATTTTATCTTTTGTCCCAAATAATATTTTTATTCCCATTTTGCTTGGGTAATAATGCATATTCACAGAGAAAAGCTGAAAGTATTTGCAATAAGAATTCCTTATGGACTGCTTTTACTTTGCCCTGTACTTTCTCTGGAAGTGATCTAAAAACTAGATTTATCAATATAGTTAGCTTCCCCCACATATCTGGCATTATAATGCAGAAGAACAATGGATTTCCTGATCAAAGAGATTTCTTTCCAGGAGTCCATGTTATATTAAAAAATACGAAATCAGGTCAACATAAAAAAAAGTACTGAATCTGTTAGCAAGATTGCACAGACAGGTTTCAACTCATTCCTGAAGAAGGGCCTGTGCCCGAAACGTCGAATCTCCTGTTCCCTGGATGCTGCCTGACCTGCTGTGCTGTTCCAGCAATAAAGTTTCAACTTTGATCTCCAGCATCTGCAGACCTCACTTTCTCCTCGAAGGTTTCAACTCAACTCCTCCTTAATCTCTCCAATTCCCATTTTTGTTTTTAGGTGGCTCCCTTCCCAGACAGTTCACAGAACTGGTGAATGAAATGTACACAACCTTCTTTTAAGTTCCTGGGTAAAGACGCATAACAGCTTGGGAAGACAGTCTCAAGCCATTGGCTGTTAGAAGAGGTGTCCACCTGACAGAGACATTCTTGTTCCTCTCAAATCAACTCCCCTTTCACTAGTTGCAGCAACTGGTGAATAATCCTTGTCCCAATGCTTGTCCCATTCACTACAGAGCATTTCTGTTATGGGAATGGAAATAGGTGTTAGGCCCCTCAGTATACTCATATAAGGCAGACGCCAATGGGAGAAATGGCCCAAATCAATTTCAAAGAAAAGCCTTCAGGTATTCTTGGAGTGAGAGCACCAGTACCAAATGTTTGCCTCTGGAAAAATTCACTTCCTAAGAGCCAGCTCTCAGAGTGAACAGAACTTCTGACACTCCCTGTTTCTATCTGTCAGCCAGGGCTCCCTGATTGGACCAAATAAAAGACACAGTCAGGGAACTCATATTCTATGAGGTCTACCTGACTGATGTCATTACAATTGTTACAGCCTCAGTGCTTGAAACAATCCAAATTGTTTGATTTCATTCATTTGAATATCCTTGATAATCATAGGTTATGCAGCTGAGTTTTGACTTATACCTTCTGGTGAGCTGACAATGAATTATTTTCATATCGAGACATCTAATTGAAACATTTTTTCCTGCATTTCAGTTCACAGTTGTTCTGTCCACCAAATACATGTTCATGTTTTTGGTATTGTTGCTTATATCTTGAAACTAGACAGTGGTATTGTTTAGCAGGTGTAAAGATCAAACTGGTTAATTGTAACATTCAGTTTTTGAATTATTAGCCTGTATTTTCTTCTCATTAGCAATGGAATTGCTTTCACAGTTTTCCATACATGTAGTTATCCATATTATGGCCTTCTCAATGGAAAATCCCAGTATCTGACCCCTCTTTCAATGTGCTTCGCTTCACTGTGGCATTTTGCCCTTATTAGACAGGATGAACAATGATCAAGCTCTTCCAATAATTAATTTAAAATTTTGTTACTGATCCTAAGTTGCAAAACTTGGTTACGTAATGAAAATATTCTCGATGCCATTCATATTGTTTTAGTTGCAAAATGACATAGATGGGAGTTAGCGCCATGTTTCTGGCGTGAACTGTGTTTGATGCTATCTTGGGTAGGGCATTAACGCTGTGATATTGGGAATACAAAAACATTCATCAAGCTGATTTAATGCCCGCGGTGACATTCTGAAGCTGAACCCCCCTCTCTTTACATTGAAGAACTGAACATGCATTTAACACCCAAAAGGATTGAACGCCATTGCTATTTACTACTTGCAGATTAGTTTCTGATTGATTTCTACTGGCTGTTACGAAACTTGTAGATTGGCTATGCATTGATTTTTAATGTCATTGAAGACTACAACAAATCATAGTCTTAATGTCTTCAGGCTCCTGTTCAGATCACATGCTTCCAATATAGATGCAATAGATTCCACTTCTCTTGATCTGTCATGACAGGAAGAATGAGTATTGGCAACTTAGAAAGGAACAAGCTAATCCGAGGGGAATGAAGCAAAGGGAAAGAAGGCTTTTCAGCATGAGGCTATATGTTCTTTTTGTTGAAGAGTGTGGTGCTGGAAAAGCACAGCACATCAGGCAGCATCTGAGGAGCAGGACAATCAATGTTTTCAGCATAAGCTCTTCATCAGGAAAGTTCTAAGAGCAATATTTCTCCCTCAGTCTCAGCGGATAGTTTTTAAAACAAGGTCCTCATTGCCCAGCCCCAACTCATAAGCAGGCTGTGCAATTGATGTGGTGGAGCCCTAGAATCAGATGAAAGGCTCTGGGTCGAGACCCTGCAATGTCTCTCTTCCTCCCTATTAATAAAGGTTGAGGATGACCTTCGCATTCCTTGTAGATCGATTATGATCTGGGTGTTGGTAGAAAGCGGCTTAATCCATGTCAGTGAGTATCAACAACATTTTTAAAACATAATTACACTTCCAACATGATCTCAAGCAGTTCTGACCTTACATAAAGCAATTTCTAATGGCATCAGCTCAATACAGGCAGAAGACTGCAAGAATGCAATCCCTAAACATTGACTTCTCCACCTGATGATGCTGCCTGGCTTGCTGTGTTCTTCTTGCCTCCTGCCTGTGTATTTCGAATTCCAGCATCTGCAGTCTTTTTGTCTCTCACCAGTTCAACACAGGCAGCAATAAATAAAGAACAATACAGAACAGAAACAGGCCCGTCATCCCTCTAAACCTGCGCTTGAACGTTTGCCATTTCATACTAAAACTGCCTTCACTTACGGGATTTGCAACCCTCTATTACTTTTCTATTCATGTATTTGTTCAGGTCCTTCTTGAATGCAGCTATTGTGTCTGCTTCCGCTGGCAGCACGTTCTAGGCACTCACTACCCTTTGTGTGAAACACTTGCCTTGCACATCTCTTTTAAATTCCCCCTCCACTCCATTACCCTTTTAGCCTATGTCCCCTAGTAATTGACCCCTCCACCCTGGTAAAAAGCCTTGTACTTTCCACTCTAGTGCACTCTAATAATCTGCAACTGTTGGTTAAGAAGTCACAATGAGGTCAACAGTGGAGTGGCAATGGTGGAACAATGACATCTTCATTCTGAGAAGGACAAGAGATAACTGCTCCATTGCCTCCTTTGAGGGATGACAATTCAACAATCCGAGTAAAGTTTTGAGGGACAGATTGTTGGATTGCTGTAAGCCATGCTATTCAAGGAGCATGATAGCAGTAGCCTGAATTTATGTGGCACCTGGCACAGTTTCTCCCTGAGCTTTCACTGAAAGATCCTGCTGAATGGCCTGTGTTTGTGAGGCACTGGACACTGAGATTTCTCCCATTCAGTGCTGCATCATGTATCAATATTTCCATGGCACATGGCATTCACAATCACAAGCTCCGAGGTCTGCACTTATCACTTTGCCAAGCTGATGCCAGATCTGTGAATCCACCAAAAATTTAAACGCACATTTCTCTCAGCCTTTGTCTTCATGCTATCCCATCAAAGTCCTCAGTGCTGTTACTGCAGAGATAGTAAGCTGATTCCAAATACCATGCCCTTTAAAGTATTGGATCTGAGGTGGTGACTGCGAATATGAAAGTGAGTGAAGATGTTTCTTTTTTGTCAGTGTCTTCCTGCTCGCCTATCACTTTTCCTTCTACCACAGTGTGGCCATTTGTAGTTCTATGGCATCGGAAAAGAGAAAGGCACCAGGGTAGAATTGTCATGCGGGAAGGGGCGAATATTGAAATGCTTACACCATTTGAAGATTGCAAATCAAAAAAGATTGATGGATTAATGGATAATCGCATGGGGATACCATCACTTTCTCAGTATTCAGCTTCATTGTTGGCTACAGCCTCAGTCACCATCATTCCTACAAAAGCAAACTGTCTTGTCTATGGGTGTAAGATGCTGCTGCCGATAGTTATGTAACAGCTTATCCTGCAAGAGGGAGAGTGAAACATGCCAGTGAATGTGATGCAATGGGTTTGGGTGATGTAGCTATTAAGGTTGAATAGCCTGCAGTGTGTGCAAGATGTGATATTAGGGATGAGGCCTCTTACAATTCTACAAATAAAGATGAGAGGAAGCTATGATACAACTCATTGCAGTGCATGAAGGAGCTTCCCCAGGAAGAAATCGAGGTTTTGTCTTTATCCAGAGTAGCAGGTAGTGCTGTTTTTATTGTATCTGGTGCTTTAGATGATAAGACAATTAGCAATCTGACTTCTGACTTGTTAATGTGCTATGTCCTGTTACCCACAATCAATTGAGTAGTCAATTTCTGAATGTTGTATGCTACTGTGATTGTACTTGACATTCTCAGAATTACAACATAAATAATTAATCTCTTTGATCCAAACACTAGGTTTCATGCATTAGCATGATCTTTACTGGAGAGAAAACCAGGTTGATAAGTCCATTAGTGACCATAAAAACAAGGGTAGTGTGACCTTCTTCAAGAAACAAATCTCATGGAAACATCTTATCATTGTGAATCAGAAATAAAATCGAGTGATATGTGGGAAACTGAGCTTGAGCTGAATTTTGGGTTGAGTACCACTTGTAACCTATCCCAGAAGAGAAGTCAGCCCAAACTGACTGAGCTTAAAACCAGGCAACCCTGCAGCTATAATACCGTTAGGCAGTCTGATAGGGTAAGGGTTGAACTTCTGGAACTTTAGTGGAAGACATTCCTGTCCTTATGAAATTCTGGCCAATCTGGTTGGCTGACAGCTGCAACAATCCCAGCAGCAACATAAATTCACTTGTGAGATCACACAGAGATTCCAAATACTGAGAGGTTCTTAGTCTTTTGGGAAGCTATCAGGTACGTAGGCAGAGGCAACAGGGTTGGAGATGTGGGTTTTGGTGACTAGATAGGGAGGCATATTGGTGATGCTATCATCTTGGAGGTGCAGTCCCATGGTGTGCACAGGGCACCCCGCAAGTAATGAACCACTTTTTAAAATTATTTTGTTGCCTTTTAACCACTTGTGTAAAAAGATGGCTTTTTCAATCTTACCCATCAGCTACAGCCCAACATTTTAAGATTGAGAACCTTAAGTAGGCTACAATTAGTCCCTTAGGGGTTTCAACAGGCCGAAGGAAGGCGGCTTAGTGGGTGCTTTGATCAACTCTATATTAAGGTGAATGGGTCGAGGATTAGTGGGAAGATAACACCTTGAATAGCCACCAATCGAACTTCCAGTTTTCTAGCCCCATTCACAGCATGCACAAAGGGAGGCTGTAAAACCCAGGCCCTTGTGATTTGGTGGAATCAGAATTAAAATTCTCACGAAAGACTGGGAAATATCATACAGTTATTCCACCATCTTCTCTGTGGTGCAGTAAAACAGTGATGAATGCCATGGCAAACACAAAACAGCTCACTACAGGCTTCATTATGAATAATCTACAGATCGGCAAAACAGTGGCAATACTTTTCCTGCTCTGACAAATCTCTCAGTGGGGAAGTATGAGGTTGACTTTAAACATGTATCAGAAAGAATGGTAAAAGAATGATTACAGCATTAATGAATGTCATTCTATACTCATGTAATTCCTGGTGGCCTTGAACCAAAGCATGTACAATCACTTTGCATCCAGGGCCAGCCGGAAAGACCAATGAGAAAACACAAGGAATTATACTAAAAAAAAAATCACGTTTACTCAGTATAACAAAATTATCAGAAGCTCCAATAACTGCAAGAAATGACAGGTTGGCCTGCAGGCCATGTAACATAATGTAAGTTTACAATCCATGTGTGTAGACAGCTGGCAGCTATCAACAGACATAGACACACATATCTGAAACCAGAGCCTAGATCAGACAGCTCAAAAGAGATTAGAATCCTCCCTTCACCATCTTTTAACTTCATAAGATTAACATCAAAAACCTCAGGATAAGGTTCTAGGAGTATCTGCATGCAATTTGTTCTAATTCTCCACCACCTTCATTTCGGATTAATCAGCAGTGCCTGAATGGAGTCAATTCAGATTAAATCAGTTAAATATAATGACGGAGACTTTTCTCTTCATCTTCTAGCTAGTCATCTGGTCAAACAGATGAACCATCCTTAATGGAAGCTGCCTGAACTCTATTCAAATAAGCTTAGTTGAATGAAACCAAGCAGTTTCCATAAAGAGCCAGACATATGTACAAAGGTCACTTTGTAAAGAGAGAAATCTACCCTGATGTTTGGTCAAATATAAGCCATTCAGATTCCAGTATCTGTCAGTTTTATTAATGCTTTCCTTTTGCTTATTCTGATATTCTCTGGTGTATATCATTCCTAATTCCTGTTGCATTCGACATTTTCTACTTTGTCACAATGGTGATAAAATATGGGCTATTGATTTTCAACTTCCCTCATCTGATTTTAATACCTGAGACTCCCACAGATAGATTTCTTTTTAAAAGGGCAAAAATGTTGACTTTAAGCAGCCACAGCAAATGCCTGACTATACAGATTTGCCAATTATCATGAAACCAATGTGCAGTAAATTTTAACCAGTCTGAACTGATATTAACTTTTTATCAAAAAGGCACTGAAACTAGCCAAGTCAATGAGATGTGAAGAGATCCTCATCTTCAATTTTGATTTACATCTTTATGAGAATTTTCACATATTGGAGATGGGACCTGATTTCCACTTAGTAAAAGTAAAAACAAAATTATAACTTCTCCAAACAGAATTACACAAATCAAGCTTGTACTTCGAGAAACTGCATTTGACAGAGAGGAGATAAATGTTTTTGTGACTGCAGAACTGAACTGGAGAAAGCCAGCTAATGACAAGATGGATAAGAAGAAAACCTGCACACCGTGAACCCAAAGGACAACTCGAATATTTGCTACGGCTAATGATGATTTAAAGTGTCAATGAAATAACTGCTCTCAGGTTAAAACTTTGTATTTAATTTAGTTGTGGGATGTGGGGATTGGTTGATGTGGCCACACTTATTGCCCATCCCTTAAGTGCCCAGAGATTTGTCACAAGTCAATCATATTGCTCTGGATGTGGAGTCACCTGTAGGCCGGATCAGATTTCCTTCCCTAAGGAATAATGGTGAACTATGGTTTGTCTTTTTAGTTTGAGATTATTTTTATCCATGTCATCAAAACATTAGCCTGGTGTTCTGAATTACCAGTCCAGTGAAATTGTCACTGGACTACAGTATCACCTCTCCCTACTGCCTCAAGAACAAACTAAGTACTTTAGGCTGTGTATTCTTTTTATCTTCACTTCCTATTGGACATGTGTGTGCTTGATATTGCATTAATGAACTTGTAGTGGGATTAGCATATCATAATATTAAACATTCATTCAAGAAAACATGATAAATAGCACCTTATTACTGTAATAGAGATTCGTTAACCATATTTAATTGGAAAGAAATATGACCTTACGCGAGAAAGAACATAAATCTTTCTAGTAACCAATTATGAAGGTTAAAAAGAGGGGAGCCAGCTCTCCCTTCCTTACCTGATTGTAACAGCTTTCAACAGGGTGAATAATGCACATAGACTCATAGAGATATATAGCATGGAAACACACCCTTTGGTTCATCTTGTGCATGCCGACCAGATATCCTAAATAAATGTAGTCCCATTTACCAGTGTTTGGCCCATATCCCTCTAAAACATTCTTATTCATATCCCCATCTAGATGCTTAAATGTTATAATTGTCCAAAGCTGTGCAGGTTAGGTGGATTGAACATGCTAAATTATCCATAGTGTCCAGGGCTGTGCAGCCTCGGTGGATTGGCCCTGGGAAATGCAAGGTTATGGGTATAGGATGGTGGTCACTGCCTGGGTAGGATACTATTCAGAGGTCGGTAAAGACTTGATGGGCCAAATGTCCTCTATCTGCACTGTAGGGATTCTATGAATCAGGTTAGACTTTCACCAAAGGTTTACAGAGGAAAAGGACATGATCCTGAAATGATGGTGTCAGTATGAACACCTCACAGGTATCTCAGGCACACATGCTATGTAATGTTGAGCTCTATGAAAATACTAAACCATCTTTCATTCTTAACCTTCTAACTTGTACTTTTTTCTCTACACATGCTTCTTACTAGTAAGACACACGGACAGTCTCAGCTCTGACATTTGGGAATTGCATCCCTATTTGTATCTATCAATGCGGACACAGTGTTCATATGGCCTGCAAATGTCTCTTGATGCTTTGTTTCCCTTCTGCAGGAGGAAAAACACAAACCTAGCACTGAGTGCGCATTGATGGGGGCAGGGGAATGGCTGTTGTAAGGTTCCTCACCCCTCCCCCTCCCCCATAAGGAGCAGGCCACGAGATGGCAGGAGAACAAGAGGACAGCTAGACTGTAGGGATCATGACAGCGATCTAGGAAGAAAGCCTCTGATATACTATGCTCAACTGCACATCAAGCACTGATGTCATAATAAAACCTTAGGCAAGAGGGCAGATCACAACATTAACAAATCTTTCAGTGTTTCTACATAACCTCCAGATCCCACTCTTAAGCCAGGAGCAGGAAGAAGGTGAAGACCCCAGCCACAGGCTCATCTCTGCCAGCCCCTCAGAGGATGGTTGATGACAAATAGTCAGGACCCTCGGAGAATGCACCATCAAGGCCTCCGTCCCTATTTCCTACCAGCGCCGAGACGTTCACCTTGGTGAGTCAACAAGCTAGATTAGGTTCCATGTTACATGCACAGCACTCAGCAGCTAGCAGAGGAAAAAACATTCAGGTCTCAGATTTTCAGAGGATATATGGGTAACACTCCCTTGTTTAGCCCTGTATAGATGATGACCCTCTAGACTTAGCAATTAATGAGCTGATGCAGTTGGAAAGACAAATGGCGGAATGTCTTGCAGAGATGCTAGAGATAATGGGCAGCCTGGAATGAAGGGCAGAAGAGGCTGCCTGATATCAGACCTATATATGCAAAGACATGGCAACCTTCATGGCAGCTGCCTTAGAAAGTGATATCCAACATCGCAATCAGTATCTGCTGGATATATGTCCTTCAATCTGAGGAGGTATTCATTTTTTGGCTCAGCAAGAGGGACCCTAGTGTTTCTGCAGCTGCATCATCCCTCAAGGGGTGAGTGAGAAGACATTTCAAACCATTATGCAGGAAGAATGATCGACAAGTATCCAAGGATTATCAGAACATGATATTCCAAAGGAGCCCCACCATCTCCTCTCTGCCAGGGACCCAATGGATTAAGTCAAGGAAGATATGATTCCACCCATTCGGGAGAGCCCAAGCAGGTCAGAGAGTCCCGGTAACCAGATAACCAGAAGATATCCACCAATCTCATTAGAGATAAGCTGGTAAGGTAGTCAGCAGGATTTCTTCAGCTCAGCTGCAGCTGCTAAAGTGGTTTTAATGTGTGGAAAGGAAAGAGTGAATAACAACCAAGTCATTTTGAGTGCAAAGGTGTCAACATGAATAAAGCACTTTGCATGGAACCCTGTGATCCCTTTCAATCTATTAAAGTTTCTGTCCAATGTTCCCTCTGCAGGAAGATTCACACGTGTCAATCAATACACTGGTGAATAGCTGCCGCCTCCAATAGCCCCTGCTGCACACGCACCTCAAGGTCAGCACAGCAGCAAGAACAGATTACAGACAGTACTGCTTTTGACTGTGCATGCTTTCCTTATAAGCTATCATTGAGTGCTTTGACCATCGTACACACCCACATCGGCTTCATGTGGAACTGTATAAACAGCACACAGGCTGTCATTCTCTGCCGACCTCTGGGAGGAATCTAATCTCGGGAAAGCAGGAATTTGAACTCGGTGTTTGGATTTCAGCAGTCAATCATCATAGTTTACCCCCACTATTTCTTTGTTGTAGATGAATAACTCTTAAAAACTGAGGTTTGGGACTTATAAGGCCAAACCACATGTACCCTGCATGCTGATGCTGTGGTCAGGATATTAGAAAGGAAATTATTGGTCCCAAGGATGGCAAAAAAAGTATCTTAATGTTTTAAAATTTTAAAGATATGAAGCAAATATTTGCTCAAGATCAGGATCATTCTGATTGTCCACATTGTTAATTCAAAGTCCTTCATATTCAAATATCAACTCACCTCCTGATTGTCTACTATCTACTACTGTCTATGCCTGTCTACTATCAACAAGAGCAAGTCAGGAGTGTGATGGAATACACCCCACTTGCCTGGATGATTGCAGCTCCAAAACACTCAAGAAGTGTGACACCAACCAGGTTAAAGCAGCCTGCTTGATTGGCACCACATCCACAAGCATGCACTCCCACCCCCACTGATGCTGAGCAGCAGCAGTGTGTACTATCTACAAGATGCACTGCAGCATTTCACCAAAGATCCATAGACAGCACTTTCCAGATCCACGACCACTTCCATTTAGAAGGGCAAGGATAGCAGATTCCAAGGAATACCATCACCTACTAGTCCCCTCTCCAAGCCACAAACCATCCTGACTTGGAAAGATATCACCATTCCTTCACTGTCAATGGGTCAAAATCCTGGAATTGCCAGCCTAAGGTCATCATGCATTTATTGACAGCACATGGACTGCAACAGTTCAAAAAGACAACTACCATCACGTTCTCAATGGTAAATAGGGATATCCCACATGTGAATAAAAAGACCACTAGCCGCTATCGGTTTCTCTCAGGCCTGGCTGTTTTGACTCAGTACTACCTTGGTTTCCTTTACTTTGTCACTATCAGTACTGCATCCTTCAATATTGCTGTCAGACATCCTTTCATCTTGTCTGAGGAAACCAATGGCTGGTCCATCTCCCTCCTTTTAAGTTCTCACCTCATAGTAGAGCGAGGCTGTGCAAGGGGCAGTGCACTGGGAGACCTTGTCAGATGAATGTTGGAGTGCTCCACCTGTGCAGACAAGGAAATTGAAGCACATCTTCAAAAGACCAATTGTCTACTCAGTGATGGCCTTAGTGGAATCGTGGGCAACAGCATCAGTCTGAGTTTGGATCATTAACATTGGAAATGATTGGTTGGGAAATATTTGAGGAAATTGGGACTCCAGCAGAGTGTGAGTGCCTGAGGGCACCTTAGATAGTGGGCCTACACCTGCAGAATTTGGTGACTGTCGTCTCAAATTGAACACTAAGGGAATGAAATCCCTGGATGATGCCATGAAGCTCCATAAATCCCCAGGACCTGATCAGGTGTACCCGGGAACTCTGTGGGAAGCTAGAGAAGTGATTGCTGGGCCTCTTGCTGAGATATTTGTCTCATCGATAGTCACAGGTGCGGTGCCGGAAGACTGGAGGTTGGCAAACGTGATGCCACTGTTTAAGAAGGGCGGTAAAGACAAGCCAAGGCACCATAGACCGGTGAGCTTGATCTCGGTGGATGGCAAGTTGTTGGAGGGAATCCTGAGGGACAGGACGTACATGTATTTGGAAAGGCAAGGACTGATTCAGGATAGTCAACATGGCTTTGTGCGTGGGAAATCATGTCTCACAAACTTGATTGAGTTTTTTGAAGAAGTACCAAAGAAGATTGATGAGGGCAGAACAGTAGATGTGATCTATATGGACTCCAGTAAGGCGTTCGACAAGGTTCCCCATGGGAGACTGATTAGCAAGGTTAGATCTCATGGAATACAGGGAGAAGTAGCCATTTGGATATAGAACTGGCTCAAAGGTAGAAGACAGAGAGTGGTTTTCAGACTGGAGGCCTATGACCAGTGGAGTGCCACAAGGATCGGTGCTGGGCTCCTCTACTTTTTGTCATTTACACAAATGATTTGGATGCGAACATAAGAGATACAGTTAGTAAGTTTGCAGCTGACACCAAAATTGGAGGTGTAGTGGACAGTGAAGAGGGCTACCTCAGATTACAACAGGATCTGGACCAGATGGGTCAATGGGCTGAGACGTGGCAGATGGAGTTTAATTCAGATAAATGCGAGGTGCTGCATTTTGGGAAAGCAAATCTTAGCAGGACTTATACACTTAATGGTAAGGTCCTTGGGAGTGTTGCTGAACAAAGAGACCTTGGAGTACAGGTTCTTAGCTCCTTGAAAGTGGAGTCACAGGTAGATAGGATAGTGAAGAAAGCGTTTGGTATGATTTTCTTTATTGGTCAGAGTATTGAGTACAGGAGTTGGGAAGTCATGTTGTGGCTGTACAGGACATTGGTTAGGTCACTGTTGGAATATTGCGTACAATTCTGGTCTCCTTCCTATCGGAAAGATGTTGTGAAACTTGAAAGGGCTCAGAGAAGATCTATAAGGTTGTTGCCACGGTTGGAGGATCTGAGCTACAGGGAGAGGCTGTACAGGCTGGGGCTGTTTTCCCTGGAGTGTTGGAGGCTGAGGGGTGACCTTTTAGAGGTTTACAATATTATGCGGGGCATGAATAGGATAAATAGACAAAGTCTTTTCCCTGGGGTCAGGGAGTCCAGAAATAGAGGGCATAGGTTTAGGGTGAAAGGGCAAAGATATAAGAGACCTAAGGAGCAACTTTTTCACGCAGAGGGTAGTACATGTATGGAATGAGCTGCCATAGGATGTGGTAGAGGCTGGTACAATTGCAACATTTAAGAGGCATTTGGATGGGTATATAAATACGAAGGGTTTGGAGGGATATGGGCCGAGTGCTGGCAGGTGGGACTAGATTGGGTTGTGATATCCAATTGGGTTGGCAAGGACGGGTTGGACTGAAGGGTCTGTTTCCATTCTGTACATCTCTATGACTCTATGACTCTATGACTGTCAGACAAACAGAGGTGGGGAACCAATTCAGAAGATTTCTGGACCCAATGGAGGACCTGCTTTCAAGGTTCTGCTCTGTTGGCTTTTATACCCAGACTTTTTCCCAAACCTCCTCCTTCAGACCACTGACTTTACTAGGATTCTTTGCCATGAGGATCTGTCTGCTTTAACTGAGGGACCTCCCAATCCATGCCACTGATGTGATACGCTGGGCACACCGTTTTACTTTCATACATTCTGCATGGTGACAGATATACTTACAGCTGGGTTTATCCCAGTAACAATGGCATAGCGCCCTTATGTACTGATTAATTAGTCACTTAAGCATTTCAATTGGTGCTGAGCAAGAAGTTTAATTATAAGCTTACCCACCCAGACTTTAATTCTGGTCGCAACAGAAAGATGATGAGGTTCAGTCACCATTCCACTTTATATTTTGCCCTTCCTGGTTCCAACAACCCACTAACAAGAGCAGAAAATTCTATCTGATAAATATGTTTTGCATCCTCTACCAATGATTATTGACCTACAACAAATTTCCAGTATTTTTGTCTGAACTATAAATCTCTTTGGATTTCATTACATTATTCCACAATATACTGAACTTCCAATTGTCCAAAAATATGACCAAATCAAGCGCACATCTGATCGAGGTGAAATTTTTTTTTTTAAATTGAAACATGTGAAATTAAAAAAATGGTGGAGATAGAATTAGGATTGAAGGACTAAATTAACAATTCAGCTGATTGTGCGTTCATGTGAATGACTGAATGATTTTATTGTCACATGTTTTACAGTGAGAAAAACTGTATAATATAGTGAAAACCTTTTCCATTGTTGCTACAATCCAGCACCATTTTGAGTAGTTTTAAGAAAAAAAAAGTAGAAAGACTTAGTAGAACAAGAGTCCATTGGTCCTGAGCCAGCTCAACATCAACGATATCTGTAACGCCATCCCTCCTCCACCACCTCGCCACCGCCTACACCAGACCCAACCAACATTGATGTCACCACTCTCCCGGCATTGGAGGCAAAGGGCAAAAGGTTCAGATGTGTGATGCAGCATAATATAGTTGCTGTGGGGCTTTGATCTGAACATATTGTGACACATTATGAATAAGAAATAATTTGGAGTATTGAAGTGCGAGTTAACTGTATTTGACAAGTATATACACTTTGCCATCATGTGCTTCTCTTACAAAGGGATAATGGTGTGCCTAAGTTTCAGCTGGAAAGTCTTTGAAGAAAGGATAAGTTTAGTGATCTAATGCATGAAGCATGTTACTGCACTTGAAATTAAACATGTTTATTGTATGGTCAGTTTTATATTCCCAATTCTTTTGCCATTGTGGTCTTTGAACATGTTTCCTAAGTTGTCAGTACGGCATCAAAGAGCTTTTTTTTGATGCTGTTATTTAATAGTTGCAGGTTCAGGTCTGTATTACTTTAGCTGTGAATCCAGCACAGGGGACCGGAAATAAATTCTGCATGTAGATGCTTGTTTTCATGTGCAGAGCTCAGTTTCTCGGTGATAAACTCAAGGTGCTTTGAAAGCACAGGCGAGAGATTTTACAGGCTCAAAAGATTTAAGTGAGCGCTGTTCCATTTTACAAAATATCCAGGAGGTCCAATGATCACGACTGCATATTCTTCAAATTCAACTTGACACTAAATTGTGTGATGTGCCTTGCAGTGTCAAGTCCAAGTCATATAAGCAGATCTCTGTGAATGAGTTCCACTTCATTTCACTCCTGCTCAGGTCACGACCTGCCCCCAGAGTTATATATCAACTTGGTGTTGCTGCAGATGGAAACCACTTCACAGCATTGCAAAATTGGCAATATACTCCTTCCGGGGTTATCTATACCGGCTGGAGTATTGCAGAATTGTAGCCTAAACCTACTGCAGCTAATGCAAGAAAGTTGGGTTAAATTCATAGGCAGGAATGAATACATTTATTGTCTTGAAATTTTCTTGAACTCAGTTAATTGCTCCAAATGATGTCCCTTATGTAAAGGAACATTAGATCATCCAATCAAGGACACTCAAAAAAAAAAGCATGAACCAAATATAATTAACGAAAGGGTTTAATAACTGATGGAACTTAATACTAAAGAAGTTTCATTTTACATAATTCACAGTTCTCTGCCTCAGTGCCACCTAAACTCATATTGTCAAAAAGATACTTTTGTTTCACAAAGGGAAGAAATCCCAACTTAACATGCATAAATATCAATTTGACTTCTGGTCCTCATGCTGTAACCAACATTAAAATCCATTGGGTTCATTAATGTCCAATAAGGAAGGAAATCTGCTGTCCTTCGCTTGGTCTACAAGTGGCTCCAGACTTACAGCAATATAGGTAAAAACAATGACTGCAGATGCTGGAAACCAAATTTTGGATTAGTGGTGCTGGAAGAGCACAGCAGTTCAGGCAGCATCCGAGGAGCAGCAAAATCGACGTTTCGGGCAAAAGCCCTTCATCAGGAACAAATGGTTGATTCACAACTTCCTCCTGGGCAATTAAGGATCAGTAATAAATGCTGGTCTGGCCAGCAACACCTACATCCCATGAACAAATAAAAAGAATGGACTATAATAGTTCAATAAGGTGATCCACTGCTGTCATATAATGAGATATAAATATGATAGTGACAGAGATAACTGTGTCAGTATAATATATCCCATTGTATAAATAAAGATCTTAAAAAGTATTACAGAGAATAAGAAAAACCCTGTTCTGAGTTAATAGTGAGCTAGAAATGCAATGGGCTCAACGCAGTAGCCGAGGAGCGAGGCAGTGCAATCTCCAAGAATGTTGTGCAGATACTATTTACCCTCCAGAACCAACAGAGTATAGCATCAATGAAGGAACAGCCATGAAAGTTTGAGTCTGTGGTAAGAGCACAAACCATTGACTAAGGTGCAGCATTCCAAGGCATGGGTACCACAGAATTCTCTCAAAACAGCCACCAAGAAGCCTTCTGGATGCGCAATGGATGTTAGGCTTAGAAGTGGCAAATACATTCTATGAGGTTGAGAGCACATACGGGGCTGTGTTAAGTAAAACAGTTGATGGGGTCAACATTGAAGGAAATATAGATTGTAGCTTTGAGGGGGAATATGTGTTGATTTTTATTCGGGCTCTGGATGAAAAGCCTTGAGGAATGAGTAGTAAGTATTGCACTGACTCAAAAATGCTATCAAGACAGGACAAAGGTTTGGAAAATAATGTCAATAGGCTAAAGAAGCTTAGTACAATCAATAAGCTATTGTGAGTCTCCAAATAAATACAAATTGAATCTATAACAATGTAATATGTAACAAGATATGAGTATGCAACAAAAATATAGCAGGGGAATATTATATTGTGGCCAGAAAACAGCAATAAACAGACAGAAAATGTGTACATACACAAAAGTACACAACTTGAGATAGTTCTTAACACACCAGTAAAACGCAGCGTAAAATCTCTCAGCTCTGTGAATAATGGAAAGAGAAAATGAGACCTTTTTTTATCCAAAAGTTGGCTGCGTGGAGTTAGGAGAATTTCCTGTCCTGTAAACTGAACTTTTAAAAATGCCTTCCCACATGTCAGATTTTCAGTCCAGGTTGGATGCTGTGGTGTGAGGTGGGCAACACCAGAGGTGGTGAGGAAGACGCTGGTGTGTAGATTAGGCTGGACAGAATACCTCCATTGAGACTTTGGCACTTGTTTTTAAAAGCATTAAGCAACCCTCCAGCCTTCACCCCACACACCACCTTGCACCCAACTCTCCTCATGTCCCAAACATGTCAATTCATGCCCCATTGCCTCCTTTAACTTCTCATATCTGCAATCTGATCTGTGTCACTATATCCACCCATGGACCTGGATATTTCCAATTTAGTGCCAAGCCAATGACAACCCATCTCCACTTTGAGTTTACAACAATTAACGTGAAAAAGAAAGCATTTTTCTTTTAAGCACATCAGACTTCTACTTCCAAGGATTTCAAGGGCTGGCCTTTGACATGCTTTGTTAGTTTGCCACTCTCTTTGATAGTTTCCTTTGACGAATCCTCTTGACAATTATTTCTAACAGTGCTGTCTGTTAATTTTGGCAAAATTGTTGTCCTTTCCATTGACCTTTGCTGTGAATGAGTTCATGTAGATTTTATGCATATCATGTCCATTTCTCACAATTCCAAAACATACCTGATCTCTTCTAAAAGGTACCCATGGACCTGATCTAAAATGGAACTTGACTCTCCAAAAGGTAAAGCCTAACTTTCCATCCAAATGCTCCAAGTTCAGATTCTCTTTTACCATGTTCACTCCCCACACATTGAGTTTCACATCACTGGGCTTCCAAAAATCCAACTTAAGTTAAAGCAGCTCATGATTTCTACGTCTCTATGAACTGCGTATACCCAAAACATGAATTATACACATCCTTGCCCCAAGCAAATGGGATGTGCTGTGTTTTAGGAGGTGGACGTACAATTTCTGTATTCATCCATCATGTCCACCATGGGGAACATGATCTCTATCACAGCAAAATTCAAGGCCTCAGTCTCTTGTATGTCAGGCAGCAGAAAGCAAAGCTGTAGGAGCACATTCAATACTTTCTTTTAAAAAACTTACATGTTCATATTGGGCTCAGCATGAAAACAGTTTGAGAAATGTCTTGAACATTTTGATTGTTGGATTTATTGGTGCTCACTAGCTGGGCATTACTAACTAACTGGTAGATACTGGCTGCTCACTGAAGCACTTAGGCTGATGTTAGAATTCTGACTTAATAATTTTAAGCTAATCTGCTGATATTAATTGATTGTTAAGTCTTTTCCTCTCCATTTGAATAATACTTGAGCCAATGAGTAGTTATTTGTCCACAAACACAAAGAGGGATTGATTGATATTTACCCACACCTTTCTAGTCGCATGAATTTCAATTACATCAAACTAATTTAATCAAGTATATACTTTTGCCATAGGATATTTTTACTCTTAAAGGTGTGATAGACAGGAATATCCTACCCATGATCTGAAAGCACTGCAAACACATTCCTTCTGCCAGCATCTGTCACAACTGATCGGATTTGGGTTTGATTGCTCTGATTAAATGTTGTCTGATCTGACTACTGTTCACACATAGTTTTGTCTTTAATTAAAATATACAACAGATGGAGCACCACATGTCTGAGCCATTTGTGTTGTAGACATTGGAATGCTGCCGCAGTCCCAGCCAGACTTACAAGTCAATTGCAAAATAAATTATACTGCAGGAGGTTTGCAATTTGCGGGCTGAAGTTGAAGTTTTACAACCTATTGACGTAAGTTCATTCACATGGTTCTCAAACAGAGTCCTTTAAATGAAAAAAAGCTGTCAATCGATATCAAATCTGATTTCATAACCAAACCTGCAGCTTAAAAGTTAATATTGTTTCAGAGATTTCTGATTCTTACCAAATCAAAACAGCACACTAATGTCAATTAGTTCAAAAGGTATTAACTTATTTTCAGATTTAGATCAAATTTTAAGAAATTTTAACAATACAAAGAACAACTGCAAAGAAAAATTACAGCCCAGGAACAGGCCCTTCAACCCTCCAAGACTGAACCGATCCAAATAGATATGGAAGTACTGACCTGATCTCGTTCAAGTTCATATGCTTCTTTTAGGACATTTTATAATGAAGGCCATAAAGGACATTATCATGGTTTTCGCCATACAATATTTTGTTTCAACACACAAATGACTTCCATATGATTGCTGTGTATCCCTGTCAGTGATGCTACCTTAAGCTGGTCTGACAAATCTGTTTGTTCATTTTTATAACTGAGGTGCAGTTAACTGATTCAATGGAAATGGCATAAAATAATCAAAAGAGACATTTGCTATTAAACTATTACATGATCAGCTGGTAGGTTGTACAATGTACGTATAAAACTATTCTCCTCCTAAAGCTTTTTTTGTAATGTCCTGTTTTGATTCACATGTAGGTTAATTTGAAAACTTCTATGTGGGCAAATAGGCTAATTTTGCTTGTAATTTTTATATTAGTGTGTTCCTGCGTTCAAAGTACAAATCCAGTCCATAAATGCTTCAGAAGGAGGGTCAGCAATAACATGACTCTGAAGAGAAAGGAATTCAATCAGGATTAAAGATAGTGTGTGTATGTATGTGCCCATTTATCTACTAACATGTGTGCTAACATGTATCCCAAATGCTACCTATTATGGATCATAAGACCATAAGACATAGGAACAGAAGTAGACCATTCACCCCATCTCAGACACCTCTATCCCCTTCCTTGATCTCTCCATCTCCATTTATGGCTAGCCACTCAACATGGACATGTACTTCAAATCCACTGACTCCCATAGCTACCTGGACTACATCTCCTCCCACCCTGCCTCTTATAAAAATGCTAAAACCTTATTCCAAATTTCTCTGCCTCCATTGCATCTGCTCCCAGGAGGACCAATTCCATCATAGAACATCCCAGATGGCCTCCTTCTTCAGGGACCACAAATTCCCCGCCCAATTGGTTAACAATGCCCTCCAGTGCATCTTGTCCACTTCCCGCACTTCCACCCTTGAACCCCACCCCTTCAATTGTTACAAGGACAGAACACCCCCCACAGTCCTCATCTTCCACCCCATCAATGCCCAAACACAACGCTTCATCCTCCACCATTTCCATCACCTATAAATAGACCCCACCACCAGAGATATATTTCCCTCTCTACTCCATCTGCATTCTGCTGAGACCATTCCCTCCACGACTCCCTTGTTAGGTCCACACCACCTACCAACTCACTCTCCACTCCTGGCACCTTTCCTTGCCACTGCAAGAAGTGTAAAACCTGTGGCCATACCTCTCCCATCACCTCCATCCAAGTCCCCAAATGATTCTTCCACATCCGACAGAGATTTGCCTGCACTTCCACACACTTCATCTACTGTGTAAGTTGCTCTCAATGTGGTCTCCTCTACATTGGGAGACAGGACACCAACTTGTGGAATGTTTCAGAGAACATCTCTGGGATATACACACAATCAATCCCACAACACTGTGGCCGAATACTTCAACTCCCTCTCTAACTCTGCTAAGAACATGCAAGTCCTTGGCCTCCTGCACCTCCAAGCTCTAGCAACCCTATGCCTGGAGGAAGAACACCTCATCTTCTGCTTTGGAACCCTCCAACCACAGGGGATCAATGTTGATTTCACCAGTTTCCTCATTTCTCTTCTCCTCACCTTATCCCAGATCCAACCCTTTAACTCGACACCACCCTCTTAAACTATCCTATCTGTCCATTTTCCTTCCCATCTATCCGCTCCACCCTCCACTCCAACCTGTCACCATCACCCCCCACCATCATCTACCTATCTCCCTCCCAGCTACCTCCCCCCCAGTCCCACCCCCCTCCCATTTATCTCTGATCCCCCTTGCCACCCTCACCACCCCATTCCTGATGAAGAGCTCATGCTTGAAGCGTCAACTCTCCTGCTCCATGGATGCTGCCTGGCTGTTTGTGTTTTTCTAGCTCCACACTTTCTAGCCCACACCACACCATCCATCAAGTCTGCTCCATTTTGAAGAACACCACATGACAGTCAGAATACAATTTGATACTTTCAAATGTCTGCTTTGCAGAATATTAACTGCCCTTAAGAACATGCAAATCGGCACAGTTTACACTTGCATACAAATTTTCCGTTCTTATCTACTTTCTTTTTCTCCACAAAAGAACCAAGACTGCAGAGTACCATAGCTCCACGATGAATGTTATATGATTATATCAAACACCATGCCAATTTTTACAGTCCCATACACACTGAATAATACTGTATAACTACATCAGACTAAATACTTTTGTGCCATGCACCAAACTACACTGTATCATAAAGCACAACAAATTATAATGTACTACAAACCACAACAAATATTGCTTTACAATGTACTGCAGTAAACACTATTGCACCATAAAACAAACCAACAACTATTTTATCATGCAACATGCCAAATATTGTTGTATCATCCAAGAAAATAAATGTATCAACTCCATTTCATGTCATGATCTCAAGTCAGCTATAGACTGGGAAGTAGACTTTATCTTAAGCTTGATTTTAAAAAAATCCTTTAAAAACCTAGGGCTAACCTTTTTGGTCTGTAAGGGGAGCAAGCCTCAAAGCAGATGGGTGAGAATTTCACATCCCTGGCTGGTGTGCCTCTCATTACCAACACTAACCAGCACCTGGGTCAATTTCTCAGAACTAAGATGGTGGTGGTAGAGGTGACAGGTGCTCATCTTCAGTTAAGATCATTGCAAGATCTGCTGGCAGAGGTCAAGTGGAATTTTCCATTTTGTCTGCAGCTCGTCCTGCAGCCCCCTAACCACCCAGAGGTTTCAGAGAATAGAGTAGTAGCTTGGAAGAGGCCTGTGTGTTACAGTCTGCTAAAGCCTGCTCTCCAAACAGGTTTTGAAGTCAAACCTACCTGCCTAGCTTCAGCTACAACAACACTATGGACCCTCTCCACAATGGTGGTCTGATTCCCAAAGACATTGTTTTGTTATTTTAGAGTTACCAATGTTGGAGAGAGGGTGACTTCTTCTTGGAGTGACTTATCTCTCAGTCTGCTGCTTTGGCAGCGCTGAAAAGCCCTCCTTCGGCCATCTAGTTTGCATAGCCCACTTGCTGATCTTAATTGGATAATAAAAAACACCTTCTGCCATGGGTTTGCTAGTTCAGGGAAAATCACTCAAAGAGGTGGATTTGGCAATTTATTTTGAAGGAAACTCATTGATTTGGTACTTGCGATCTCTTTCTGGATTTAAAGTGATGGTCAACGAAAACAATACATAGAATTTCAGGATCAAGTAATTTTGAAATAAAGTGCGCTTAACTGGAAGAATAAGTAAGTTAAACAATATGGCTTTATATCCACCAATGCTCTTAAGATTTGTATCATGGTTCACACAAAATAAACTTACATTTTCCACCATATTTGATTTTTCATTTCGTTGCACTTAAGATCAATTGGATCAAAGATAATTTGTTTTATAAGGGCCACATTATCATATTTTTGTTTTGCATGTTTTAAATGTTATTTTCCCATAGATTTTCAAGGCAGGCAACAAAAAAAAATGTTGGTGACATAAAGTAACTTCATTTTCAGTGAGCTTGCCAGAAGACTGTCCAACTACTTATTATAAAGTATGGATCTTTATTTCTATTGTGAAGAAGTCACTGGATTAGTAAAATTGAAATGACTTTGTGAAGCTAGCTTTAGGGAGCACTGCAGGCTTGAAATGAGTTTTGTGACAAAATTGCAAATCCCACTTCACTGATTGAATCTTGGAGGTTCTTACCTGCATGCTGAAGGAACAAGGATTTTTTTCATAATACAGGATACCCCATTGGCATGTTCGAAATGAAGCTGTCTGACAGTATAATTTTGTGTGTAATTGATCACGGAATTTAAGCTTAACTACTGTGAAAAAGATGCAGAGAGATCAAGAAAATGTGAAAATTAATAGACTATCAAATTTCAGTAAAAAATATCATCATGCAGTGAATGTACAGAGTGCAAAACATAGATGGAAGTGAATATGATTTTTCCGCCTGTGTGTTAAACCTCTAAACTTATAATAACCCAACTCTGTTTTCACAGACTAAGAAATATCAATTGTCATTCAAGCTTTTGCTGAAAAGAAATAGTGAGCAAAAACACAAGTTATCACCATATTCTTCAAGTGAGCAGTGGACAGTGACATCTAAGAACAAATATACTGTGATGAGGATGAGGGAGTACAAGATTATATGCAGAGTAGAGATGATGCAAGACTAGCAGAGGTTAAGGTTTAACAAGGCCGATTGTGAGCAAGGCAGAGGATCATACTGCTGACTGCTTCTCTAATATTGTCTCACGATAGAAACTTTTGGAAACCTGCTTTGAAAGAAAGGATGCTAAAACATATAGACTGGGTTGGGCAATGAGTTGACCTTTGTATATCTGAGAATGAAAAGTCCTTCGGCTAGGTTGCAGGATGTGATAGCCTAAAATGCAGCTGCTGTTGTGTAAAATAAACCAAGAACACTGACATTGATATGATAGTGACCAAGTAACAGACCAGAATGATTTTAAACTGCTTAAGAGAAAATTAGTGAAAAACAACCCATTTAAAAGACAATTACAGAAAACCATGCAGCTAAATTTCAAAACCATCATAGTGGAAATTTCATTTGAGAATTGGTTTTCCACTTCTACTCACAATGGCCTGTGATACAAATTTATTGTACAAATCAGTGCATGAACATGTAACATCTAATCTCTAGACTTCTAAGAAAGAAGTAAGAACTATCATTTATAAAGTTATTTTGGACACCTTAGGACACCTCACTGCACATTGTAGGTCAGTTGCGTGAAATACTCTCAGATCAAATTTCATTTACAGGCAGTCTCTGGATTGTGAACAGATTCCATTCTGGAATCCAATTGCAAGTTAATTTGTACACAAGTCAGAACACAATGTAGGACAATGAAAAACAGCTATTGGTAAATCTAGGAAATGTTTAGATGTCAGGATTTTAAAATGTGTATAATTGCATTGAAATGTATGAGCATTCATAAGCCAGACATTTGTAATTCAGGGAGCTCCTGTAGTTGAATGGTTTGGTGGTAGACTTGCAAGTTAGACTCAAAATGTGTTGCATTCTATACTGGATAGTAAAACAAAATTCAGCACACTCTGCTTTTCGATGCAGTTTTATTCTAATTATGTTAAAACTTAAATGTTAAGCTATATACTTAGGTGTGATAAGCAAATTTATCAATTTGCATTATTTAGTAAAGTCCAGGATTTAGGATGTACACTAGATTTTGGAGGAAAACAATGATGATGTTATTAGCTGACAGCTGAGCAATCCTACTTCCAAAGTTGGAAATGCAGATGTTTTTGTGTCTATATACCATTAGCACACTGTTTCACATTTAGCTAACTGGATTATGTTTGAGGACAAAGATTATTTCAAGCAATGGCAACCATATATGAGCTGACTTGACTGAATGGGATATTATCTCCAAACCTCTCATAGCCAACATGTGTCAAAGTATGATTTTTGCTGAGATGTGGATGTCTTCACCTTTGATCACAATTTAACTTTTAATTTTCATTTTCACTTTTATTATGTATATTCAGCACTCTGCAAATCATGGGGATGATTTTAACATAATTTAAAGGGATTTTAGGCAATATATCACCAGTGGTATTGTAGTCTTTGGATATGGTACATATCAAGACAAATTTGAAAGTGTGACGATTTCTAAAGCCAGTAAATACTTACAGTAAATCATTTTGCTTCTTTTATATCTATCTTCAATTTAAACTTCAAGTTGTCAGTGATCATTTTACTCTGTTCATGCCTCTATTAATAATGGTACCAATATGCAAGCAAGCATTTCTTTTAAAATTAGAATGATAAACCTTGGACAAGTGGAATAAAGCAAGAAGCAGAAATGCAGATTAAGCAATATTGAGAATAAATGCTAACCTTTGCAGTTTTAAGCATTGCTGCAATTTCTTCTGCTACATCAAATAGAAATGTTGACCATTTTTATAGATCCCAAACAATATTTCTTCATGCATATATTCTTTACTCTAGCAGCTCAACTCTGATAAATCAATCACTGTTTTTATTACATCTACATTTTTGTAAGCTATCTTTGGTTCCGTATTTGACACATTCTGATCCTCAAATAATGTAAAATAAAGCTTTGCTTTTATGAATGCTTACACACATTTGTCTCAAGCTCATTAAATCAAAGTAAAACGATAATGTCACTCTGCTTTCTGTTGTTACTTTTCAAGCATATTTTAGTGCAGCTGCACAATTTTCTTCATAAAGGGAATGTTCAGAGGAATTACAAATTTCTTTGTTCATGACACTTTAAGCTAGTGGGCTATATTTCTGATTCATAATACCAGATAATCCAATTACAAATCTGTATTGTGTAAATCCTTCTTCAAAGACAAGCAACTCAGCAAAAAAAACACTTTGTAGGATTGCAACATCACACATCACATCACTATTAATTCATTTGGCAAAAATGAAATAAGGGTCAGAAGAGCATGTATGATAATTTAATGGATTAAATTACTGCACATTTAATTTATCCAGTTTATTTCATTACCATACATTACTTATGATAGTTAAGACTACTGTTAACTAAATTGGATTAGAGTGAGTTGCAGGACAGTGCAGATGTAAAAATCATCATTCGGCATGGCAGAGTTCATTTGAAGCTGATTTGGTTTTTCATAATAAATTGATCTCTTCTACATTAGCTTTAAAGTAGCATTACACATAAGCTTCGATCCATCTCAGCAATTTTTCTGATGTCTTGTTAACAAGATACATGTTTTGCACAATACAGCAAAAAAAACTGAGCCAATATTGCTTTCCTTGTTAAGAGTGTCAGCCAAGTTCATTAATAAGATGAGATGTAAAGTGAGTGAGTGTGGCACAAATTTTATTTTGTTCACTTCACATTCTAAATTTGAAAATTGGAAGAGAGGCATAATCTTGAAAAATATCAAGAGTATCTCGGGCCTATATTCATTCACCAGTGGATTATAGAGCTCTCTCAAAACAAGATATCCATGAGAGCTGGAAAATAGTTACCACAATAAAAAATATGAATATCCATTGGGAAATAGCAAGCTCTATAAGCCCTACAAAGGTTGAAGCTTATGATTTCACTCTGTTTTGTGCTGCATTGAAAAGCATTGAACCCAATTATAATCAGAAATGCCAAGAAAGTAACATCCAAGCGAAGTTGACATAAACACTTAAAACATATCTGATAATAACAGGGAAAAAAAAACAACAGGGTGTTGTATTAGGTAATGATAAACTATCTAAATATTTGACATCAGAACCAGGATCAAGTCCTCAAGCAAGAGTCTGACTATTTCTCCAAGTCTGAAGGCAGAGCATTCTGAGAAATGTGTGATGTATCCAGGCTATCTTAGTCAAAAAAAACCCAAAGAATCTGTACATAAAAGGCAAGCAATACCAGAGGTCAATAGCTAAGAGCGGTAACGGGATGTCTAGTGGGAATCAGAGAGAAAGGTGAGTAGATGCAGGACTGAAGACTAAAAGCAGTGGTGGAGAGATAGATGCTGAAGGTTTGAGGGGAAAATAATGCTGAAGTTCCACAAATGAAACAACTGACTTGAAGGAGTTTAGAACCAGAGCCCAGAGTAAGAATCAGAGAATGAGGAGAAAAAGAATAAATAGACGTCAGCAAGTGGGAACATGCTGATTCGTGAGTCATAAAGAAACTTGTTAGATCAGTCATCAATATGTCTTAAGTTCAGTCTAATTATTAGGGAATAGTAGAACTACCTTATCCCTGTTGATTGCATATCTTGCTCCATGTGGGAAGTTGAGGATGCTTCTTTTGCCTTGAACAGCAACATTTGCAAGAATCAGCATTGGCTGGAGGATCTTTAGCTTGATTTGAATGTCACTTGGAGTCACTGCAGTGCATCTGTATGGCTGAGAATTTTGGGGATAGCATGTTTCTGGATTAGAACACCTCACAGTTTAGGATGTGCAGGCAGCAAGAGCATGTGCAATTACCTGAAAAGCATCTCATTCACCAGCCAGTATTCAGCTTAGAACAAGGTCCAAGGCACCACAGCTAACTCAGCTGCCCAGATAAAAAGGAGGAAGATTGGAAAAGTTATAGTGATAGAAGAAACAATAGTTAGGGGGAACAGGCAGACATTTGTGTGGCTGCAGGTATGAATAAATAATAATATGTTGCCTCACTGGTGTAAGAGTCCAGGATATAACTGCATGGTTGTGCAGCACACTAATGGAGACAATATCCAGAGCTAGTGGTCTAGATTAGTAGCAACAACATGGGTACAAAAAGGGATGATGTACTGCAGCTAGATTTTACTGGGCTGAGAAGGAGACAAACAAGCAGGACCTTAACGATCATAATCTCTGGGTTACACCACTACCACAAGCTACTCAGTATAGAAAGAAGAGGAGAGACCCAATAAATATCTGAATTATGAGATGGTACAGAAGGGAGGGATTTAGAGTTCTGGAACAAAGGGACAGATTCTGGATGAATTGTGACTTGCACAGGCCAAACAAGTTGTACCTCAACATTTTTGAGTAATTTTCTAATGCAGTTAGGGAGAGTTTAAACTAACTTTGCAATGCTAGTTACAGAGATGTCATAATCAAAAGGAGAAAAAAAAGGTGCACAAAGGATCAGAAGAGGCTTATAGCACTAGACAAATAAACAATGGAGTTGGTGGGTTCAATTTTGTTTACAAAACACAAAGTATGATAAATGATGTTGGCGAGCTGTAGCTCCAGATAAACATGTTGGCTTATTTGACTGACTCTAAAAGGGCTGAACGGGTTACAATACAGGAAGGAATAGAAAGGAAGGGTTGGTTGCAGTGTGACAATGTTACAGCAGAAGTCTAGAAGGGCTTAAGGAATGGAATGCATTTGGTAAATTAAGAAACAATAGAGGAATTATTGCACTGCATTCTAAAGGTGACCAATTAGGAGAAATTAAACATTGAGAAGGTCAATTTTGTCAGGAAATTGCAGAGAGGTGCAAAACTAGAACAGTAATAACGGGGTATCTCGTTATCCTAATATAAACTGGGATAGTAATAGTGCAAAGAACAAAGAGTAGAAAATGTGTTCAGAAGACGTTTCTAGATCATTGTATTTCTATCCCAACAAGAGACATATTTTTGAATCTGATTCAGGGGAATGAGGCTTGGAGACAGGCACTTTATCCCAAACTGGTCCATGCCAGCCAAAATGTCTGTCCACGCTAACCTAATTTCCCTGGGCTTGGCCCATATCCTTCTAAACCTTTCCTATCCATGTATTTTTCCAAATGCCTTTTAAATGTTGTTAATGTACCCGCTTCAAACACTTCTGCTGGCAGCTCATTCCATATGAGTACCACTCTCTGTGTAAGAAATAACTCCCCAGGTTCTCTTCAATTCTTTCCCCTCTAACCTTAAACTGATGCCCTCTCGTCCTTGATTCCTCAACCCTGTGAGAAAGACTGAGTGTATTCACTCTATCCATGCCTCTCATAATCTTATATACCCTCTGTAAAGTCCCTCTCCTACGCTCCAAAGAAAAATGCCCTGGCTTGTCCCAACTCTCCCTATAACTCAGACCAGGCAACATCTTGTAAATTTCTTTTGCACTCTTTCCAGTTCAATAACATCCTTCCTATAACAAGCTGACAAAAACTGAACACATCACTCCAAGTGCAGCCTCACCAACATCCTGCATAACTTCAACATAATTTCCCAACTCCTGTACTCAATGCCCTGACTGATGAAGGCGAGTGTGCCAAAAGCCTTCTTCACTCCTTGTCTACCTATGACTCCACTTTTTCAGAGAACTGTGAACCTGAACTCCAAGATCCCTCTCTTCCCCTACACTCCTTAAGGCTCTACCATTCACCATAAAACTCTTACCTTGATTTGACTTTCCAAAACACAAGATCTCACACTTATCTAAATTAAACTCCATTGAAAAGCCAGTAGTTAAAAATATTAGATCCTTGAAACTGAATGCTAGTCAGTTTGACCTTAATAGTGGGGACTCTTTCAAAAAACGATTTCAAAAAGGATGTTAGGGCTACTTTTGGAGAACAATCTACAGTTCAGGCTGCCCTGCTACAGAACGGATGTTGTTAAACTAGAAGAGCTACAGAAAAAAGTTTACAAGGATGTTACTGGAACTGGTTATAAGAAGAGGCTGGAGAACCTGAGAATTCTTTCACTGGAGGGCAGAAGGTTGAGGGGTGACCTGATCGAGGTTTATAAAATCATGAGGGGGATAGATAAGGTAAATAGAAAAGGTAAATAGAAAAGGTCTTTCCCCAGGGTAGGGGAGTGTTAATTTTAAGGTGAGAGAAGAACGATTTAAAGAGAGCTGAAGGACAATTTTTTCACACAGAAGGTGGTTCACATGTGGAATGAGCTGACAGAGGAAGTAGTAGATGCAGGTACAATTGTAACATTTAAAAGACATTTGGACAGGTATATAAATAAGAAAAGTTTTGAGGGATATAGGCCAAATAAAGGCAAATGGGACTAGTTTTGTTCTGGAAACCTGGTCAACATGGACTAATTGGACCAAGGGTCTGTTTCCATGCTGTATGATTCTATGACTCTATGATTCTTATCTGAGACAACATTAGCATTCACTTAGGTGTGAGTTATAGAGTCATAGAGATGTACAACATGGAAACAGACCTTTCAGTCCAAACTGTCCATTCTGACCAGATATCCCAACTCAATCTAGTCCCACCTGCCAGCACTCGGCCCATATCCCTCCAAACCCTTCATATTCATACACCCATCCAAATGCCTTTTAAGTGTTGCAATTGTACCAACCTCCACCATATTCTCTGGCAGCTCATTCCATACACGTGTGGATACGTTGCCCCGTAGGTCTCTTTTATATCTTTCCCCTCTCACCCTAATCCTACGCCCTTTAGTTCTGGACTTGCCCAACCCAGGGAAAGACTTTGTCTATTTATCCTATCCATGCCTCTCATAATTTTGTAAACCTCTATAAAGTCACCCCTCAGCCTCTGACGCTCCAGGGAAAACAGCTCCAGCCTCGTCAGCCTCTCCCTATAGTTCAAATCCTCCAACTCTGGCAACATCCTTGTAAATCTTTTCTGAACCCTTTCAAGTTTCATAACATCTTTCCGATAGGAAGGAGACCAGAATTGCACACAATATTCCAACAGTGGCCTAACCAATGTCCTGTACAGCTGCAACATGACCTCCCAACTACTGTACTCAATACTCTGACCAATAAAAGAAAGCATACCAAACACCTTCTACACTATCCTATCTACCTGCGACTCCACTTTCAAGGAGCTATGAACCTGCACTCCAAGGTCTCAGCAACACTCTCTAGGACCTTACCATTAAATGCATAAGTCCTGCTAAGATTTGCTTTCCCAAAATGCAGCACCTCGCATTTATTTGAATTAAACTCCATCTGCTACTTCTCGGCCCATTGGCCCATCTGATCAAGATCCTATTGTAATCTGAGGTAACCTTCTTCGCTGTCCACTACACCTCCAATTTTGGTGTCATCTGCAAACTTACTAACTGTACCTCCTATGCTCGCATCCAAGTCATTTATGTAAATGTGAGGCCAGCGATCATAATTCTATTAGATTTAAAATAGTGATGGAAAAGGATAGACCAGATCTAAAAGTTGAAGTTCTGCACTGATCCTTGTGGCACTCCACTGGTCATAGGCCTCCAGTCTGAAAAACAACCCTCCACCACCACCCTCTGTCTTCTACCTTTGAGCCAGTTCTGTATCCAAATGGCTAGTTCTCCCTTTATTCCGTGAGATCTAACCTTGCTAACCAGTCTCCCATGAGGAACCATGTCGAATGCCTTACTGAAGTCCATATAGATCACATCTACCGATCTGCCCTCATTAATCCTCTTTGTTACATCTTCAAAAAACTCAATCAAGTTTGTGAGACATGATTTCCCATGCACAAAGTCATGTTGACTATCCCTGATCAGTCCTTGCCTTTCCAAATATGTGTACATCCTGCCCCTCAGGATTTCCTGCAACAACTTGCCCACCACCAACATCAGGCTCATTGGTCTATAGTTCCCTGGCTTGTCCTTACTACCCTTCTTAAAGAGTGGCACCACGTTAGCCAACCTCCAGTCTTCCGGCACCTCACCTGTGACTATCGATGATACAAATATCTCAGCAAGAGGCCCAGCAATCACTTCTCTAGCTTCTCACAGAGCTCTAAGAGACACTTGATCAGGTCCTGGGGATTTATCCACCTTTATGCGTTTCAAGACATTCAGCACTTCCTCCTTCCTCCTCTGTAATATGGACATTTTGCAAGATGTCACCATCTATTTTGCTACTTTCTATATTTTCCATATCCTTTTCCACAGTAAATACTAATGCAAAATACTCGTTTAGTATCTCCCCCATTTTCTGCGGCTCCACACAAAGGCAGTCTTGCTGATCTTTGAGGGGCCCTATTCTCTCCCTAGTTATCCTTTTGCCCTTAATGTATTTGTAAAAAACCCTTTGGATTCTCCTTAATGCTATTTGCCAAAGCTATTACATGTCCCCTTTTTGCCCTCCTGATTTCCCTCTTAAGTATACTCCTACTGCCTTTGTACTCTTCAAAGGATTTACTCGATCTATCCTGTCTTACCTTACATAAGCTTCCTTCTTTTTCTTAACCAAACCCTCAATTTATTTAAGTCATCCAGCATTCTTTGCTCCTACCAGCCTTTCCTTTCACCCTAACAGGATATACTTTCTCTGGATTCTCGTTATCTCATTTCTGAAGGCTTCCCATTTTCCAGCCGTCCCTTTACCTGAGAACATCTGCCTCCAATCAGCTTTTGAAAGTTCTTGCCTAATACTGTCAAAATTGGCCGTTCTCCAATTTAGAACTTCAACTTTTAGATCTGGTCTATCCTTTTCCATCACTATTTTAAATCTAATAGAATTATGATCGCTGGCCTCACAGTTCTCCCCCACTGACACCTCAGTCACCTGCCCTGCATTATTTCCCAAGAGTAGGTCAAGTTTTCTTGTACACACTTAACAAATTTCTCTCCATCTAAACCCTTAACACTATGGCAGTCCCAGTCTATGTTTAGAAAGTTAAAATCTCCTACTATAACCACCCTATTATTCTTACAGATAGCTGAGATCTCTTTACAAGTTTGTGTTGATGTGGTGCAAATAGTGTTGTTATAATGCACATGGACATCAGAAATGCATTTGAAGAAGTGTATAAAAAAACTAAAGAGACGATGATAACATGAATGCATAATTAGTTGAAGGAAAGGAAACAAAGGGGAACGAATTTCTTTGTCCTGGTATTTGTTATTCCTGTATATTTAGGAGTTACAAATGGGGATCCTGCAGAATTCCCATCATAGCACACTTGAAAGGAATTGCCCGAGAAAGTGAATTTTGCACTAGACTACTCCTATACCACCTGGAACACCATTTAAATCGAAGATTTTGAATGGCTCTGATGAAATTAAGTTGTTACTCAGGAAAGGTTTAATTTATTAAATCCATAATCATGAGTAACTGTTAAATAGACCCTATAATTAGCTCACATCAGCCCAAATACAATTCTCCCAGACCATTAATGGCTGCTGGGACCTGACCCTATGTTCCCTCAATCAGACTCGACCACCTCTGATCTCAACCATTGGAGCTGACCCAACCTCTCCAGGGTCTGACCACACGACCACACTGCCAGCCTAATCTCAAATATGACCCAAATCCCCAGGCACTAGCTCTGGACTAATTCCTGCTCCTCTCCCCCAGTGCACCTGATGGTAGCCATGATGTGGAGATGCTGGTGCTGGACTGGACCGGACAAAGTTGGAAGTCACATGACACCAGGTTGTAGGCCAACAGGTTTATTTAAAATCACAAGCTTTTACAGCACTGTTCCTTCGTCAGGTGGACTCATTCCTGTCCCATAGCCAGATCCTAACCAAACTGACGCCAAACACTCACTCCTAGTGACACCCTACCTACTTGAACCTAGTGTTTAGGGTGTATGTGTGTATGGTGGCAGACAGTGCCCCATACAAGTTGCATGGTGTTCTTCATTGATATTCTGCATATGGTGATCGGTGTGCTGATGTTGATGAAAGCATTGACATCAAGTTATGAAGGTTGCCACCAGACATGGAGCTCAGAGGTCTCTGCAAAAAAAAAGAATAAAGGGAATGCTGGTGCCAAGGTGCCAGTTGAGTAGTGTGCCAGTTGTAGAGGGAGTAGGATGCTAGATGGGTGGAAGGTAAGGTGCCAGGTGGGTGACGTGTCAGTTAAGTAGGTTGCTAGATGGGGTAGGGAGCCACCTAGCTACAGGAAGGGTGCCAAGTTGGTAAGGTGCAAGGTGCTAAAGATTATAATGGAGTTTTTCAAGTAGGTGGAGTAAGTGGGAGAAATTAGATTTGGTGCGGGTTGGGTATGGTTTGGGTCGATAGGGGAGGTATTTGTGTCTACCAATAAGGCTTTGGATTGGCTTGGATTCAGCAGTAGAGGGGATGGCATCAGAGAATATCAAGTCTGATCCAGTGGTGGGGGGGGGGGGGGGAGCGGGGGTGTGGGGGTGCAGGGTTGAGCTGATGGATGACATGGTATGGGGTATGGGGGTATGTGGGTTGCGTGGGTGCAGTGTTGTGGTGTTGTGTCGGGGAAATATAGTTGAGGGTGTGTGAGATCTGTATGGTATCAGCTGAAATGTTCAACTCTGTATTTAATCATCAAACTTTTCTTGAGTTTCTATTTTAAATAATTTCATTGGAACCCTCCAAAGTTTCCAATTTAAAGGAAAACTTTCGGAGGGTTCTTGGTGAAGTGAAGATGCCCAGTCGAAAATTCAATTTCCTGGACAATTTGTTTTGTGTCTGCTATGGTGGGCTTCTGCAAGATCCACGTATGCAACAAATTCCACAATAACAATTATCAGGCCAACACAAAATCTGGGCTTGTAGCCTTGAAGATACAAAGGCAGATTTAGAAATGTGTTAAAGAATGTGATCTTGAACTTCACTCAGGCATGCATTAATTACAGAAAGCAAGGAAATTACAATAAACAATTTATAATGCAAAACCTTGGTTCAACTTTAACTGGCATATTGTGTCCATTTTGGGACACAATATATTGCAAGGTATATGAATGCTTTAGACAGGGCACAGTAATTATGGTTCTAGAATTGAGGGACTTCAATTATATGGAGCAGCTGGCACAATACTCATTAAAGAAGAGATGGTTGAATAGAGACTTTATAAATACATTTAAAATCATGATGACTTGAGGTTGAGTAAACAGAAAAAATGTTCTCTCCAGCAGAAGCACCAAGAACCAGAAGACACTAGTTTGAGAGGATTGACAAAAGAATCATTTGTAACATGGTATCATACAGAAAAATCTTTTTGCACCCTTATTGGTTAGGATGAGAATAACATTGCCTGAGATAGTAAGTTAGAAGATTTGATTCTGATTTTCAAAAGGCAATTGCCTAATTATCTGACAAGAAAACCACTGCAGATCCTACTTAGAGAGGCAGAGTGTGGGACTACCTGAGCTGATTTTGCAGGGAGGCAGCATAACACAGTAATTCTTTTGTTTTGTAACCATTCAATAATTCTATGGTACAATCTTATCCAGTTTTAGAAGCCAAACCAGGTGTTGATCAAATTACTGAAGAACAACAAATTTACAAAATAAAATGATCAAAATGTAATATTTCCCAGACGTTTTTTGCTGCCTTTCAGTGATCACTTAGCTCTAATGTGTGGTTAATTCCTTTTTGTTTACGGAGACAAGTAGAGAAGTTATCCTTCTGTTTGAATGCATCCCAAAAACAATTGATTTTTCAAAAGCAAAATATCACAGATGTTGGAATTCTGAAAAAAGACACAGAAAATGCTGGAAATAATCAGTAGTTCAAGCACTACCAAGGGAGAGGAAAACAGACTTAACAGCTCAGACCAATGACTTTTTATCAGAACTGATTTTTCCTTTGATGGGGGCGGGGGGAGGGTGCTCATTTGGGTAATTGTTGGAATAACAATGGAGCAGAAGTGTACCATAAAAAAACCTACTGATTTCCCATTCTTGGTACAAGGTGCATCAATATGAAACATTTTTAATACGATCAATAAAGCACAGAATAGTACAGACTTTAAAACTTACAGACATAATGTTGGGTGGACACTGCAGTCTGGTAGACCTTGTGGAAAGATGAAAAAAAGGATTATTTTTTCAGATCTGACGAGTGGTCATTGAGCTGAAATTTTAATTTTCTGTCCACAATTATCTGCTGAATGTTTCTAGTCCTTTCTGAATTTACTTAATATGATCACTGCCTGCAGTTTATTTTCTTATAAACAGGGCATTTTATTTAATGATTTTGTCTTATTAACTTTCCGAAGTAAGAATTTTCTAGGATGGCTGCATTTAATGTTGAAATGGAAGTGGATGGTCATGTATTCTTTTGGAGTATCCCACATCCGTTACTACACCACAAAGCACCCAAACATCATTTACTGTTGATCAAATCTGCAGCATGCAATACTTCAGATCAACAGCACTACTTCTTCCCAAATGCAATTTCTTTTCGCCTAATGGTTGTGCTGCAGTGAAAATGAGTTACTTCACCTTATCATCAGGATGCTCAAGAAAGTGATTTCACAGTAAAGATAACAGACAAGGTGACTATAACAAAGCCAGTGGCTTTTCTGTTCAACTGAAAATGTGGATAGCAACTTTAATCAAGAGTTCATTCAAATGGCTGAGAGTTTGATGTCAGTTGTATCTCATCGGGCTACATTCTCACCGCTGTATCAGGGGGCATGGGTTCAAGGGCTGCTCCTTGGGCACAGTTTTAGGCTGGCATCTCAAGGGATCGGGTCTGGGTGGGGGAATATGTGGATTCGTGATCTGATGGAGATGGAATCCTTCGCAGAAGATATTATACTGAGACCTGTTTGTATGTCCTCTCAGGTAGATGTAACAGATCCAATGGTTTTGTACTGTGACAGGGCAAAAGAGTTCTCCCTTGGCTCATGATCAATATTTCAATCTCAGTAACAAGCTAAGCTCTGACCGCAACAGGTTATTTAATCATTACCACATTGCTCCTTGCGGGAACTTCCTGTTGTGCAATTTTACTCCTGTGTTCTCCACGTTACAGCGATGTCTAAACGTCAAAAGTACTTTATTGAATGTAAAGTGCTTTGGGACATCCTGAGGTTGCAAATGATGCCATTTAAATGCAAATCAGTTATATCTTGAATGTCAGAATAGATCTGCTCAATGGTAAAGGAAAAAAACCCAGTGAAAGTGATAATGCTAGTATGTTCAACCTCTATAAAAGTCTTATTGACATCAGCATCACCTCTAGGCAGCACTACACAGCAATAATTTGGAAGATTTTTCTTTTTTTCCCACAGGCTTGTCACTAAACAGATTGCTTTTTCTCCTCCTTTTTATTATCTTTTTCTTTCTGCTGTGATGAACAGAACACTTTCAAGTTACATGTTGGAATACATGGTAAAATTATCCAAAACATCAAATGTGACTTCTCTAGTTTTGAAACTCGACAAAAAAAATGAGGCTGTGACCTGAGGGGGTGTAGAGATGGAAATGTTAGGAGTTGTAATGAAATCAGCAAAGAGGGAGTGATGGTGGATGGTGGTGGGGGGGTGGGGGGGGGGGGGAGTGCAGATGGGTAGGATGTTGTCTTCAGATTTTCTCCTGGATGTGATTTACTTTTGAAATGTGCATGATTTTGACAGAGCCTTGTCTTCAACGTTTTCACTGTCATATTTGTGTGGTAATGATTCATCATTGCTGTTACCTTCGCGTTTGCCTTGTTCCCTTTAGAATTACATGATAGCATTTAATAAACTGGTAAAGTAACAAAATCTAATTGGCAAGCCAATCATCAGAGAAATTTTAGAATTTATTGTAAGTACTGATAATTAGACTTGAATGCTCAATGAAAGCTTGAAATTCAAGTGCTCTGAATCTAACCTTTGAACGTAACCTTGCTGATCCTGTGGAATCCAAAGAATAAGTGATATTTTCAATCATTAAGTCACCAGAGAAAGGGGAAACATGCACATTAAACTATCACATAAAATGGATATGAATTATTATACACAATAATTTTCTTCCTACATAGCTGTTGAAAAGCAATAGATACTTTGCATGATGAACAAAATGGTGTTCATATAGACCAATATTTTCATTATCTTTTACTTTTTGCCTAAAAGCTAAGCACTTTTTTCTACCAAAATAAATCTAAATTAAATATGTCAAGTCTAGTGGGATTTCCTACCTTGAATTTACTCCCAATCACTGACTACTGTTAAAATCAATTCACTATATATTCATACGCACTGACTAGACATAGCAAAATAGGCCCCCTCATTATAGTAGAACAATTGTAACAGTTAAAGCTATTAACTATTAAAACTATGAATAAACCTGGAAACCCGATAAATTTTAAACAGCCAATTTTACTTTCATCAGTCCTTCATTTTAAGATAATTCTGCTCAATTGACCAAAAGGTCCAACCTGCTCAACAATAACGATATAAGAAAAATATCCCTATCCAAAGCTCCAAACATACCTTCTAAGTGAAGCAGTGATTAATCTGTATTTCACTCAATCTAGTCTTCTGTATTTGCTGCTGATAGTGTGGCCTCCTGTATCTTAGGGAGATGAAATGTAGACGAGGTGACTGCATTCTGTCAGCAAAAATGATCCTGAACTTGCAGTTGCCTATGACACCAACACACCACTGTATTCCCATGCTAACATCTCTGTCTCAAGTCTGCTGCAAAGCTCCAATGCCGTTCAGTATAAGCTGGATGAACAGCATCTTATTTTCTGCTTATAAATCCTGCAACCATTGGGTCTCAATATTGAGTTCAATAAGTTTACAGCCTGAACCCCTTGTTTTTATTCAGCTTCACATGTAACATGAACTGCTTTTAGCACAGCCAACTCGAAACCAATTTCACGTACTTATGGTCCCCATTATTGACTTCTCTTTTTCCCCCCTGACTTACTAATCTGCTTCCTTTTATCTGCCTAACTTTCTTGCTCGCTCACTGAGCTTCCACTTTAGCTATCTGCTCACTCCCTGTACCCCCATCCCTTATCAGTAGCACAAATACCAGCTTTTCTGAGCTACTAACAGTTCTGAAGAAGGGTCAGTGGATTCAAAACATTAACTCTGCTTTCTTGCTATTGATGCTACCAGATATGCAACAATTTCTCCAGCAATGTCTGTTTTTGTTTAATAACTATCTAAATGCATATTGTACCTTTGCTTGCATGTTTTTATCCCAATCAAGTCAAATGCACTGTTTCTTAATCTTTTGTGCAAAGAATATTCTAGAAGGTTCAACTCCCATTAAAATATCAGGATCAGTCATCAGCAAACGGCATAGCAAGAATGAATGAACTGTCCTTGAGTACAATGCCTGGTAAAATACAGAAAATATGAAAATGGACTAAATAGGAAGAGTGTGATGTGTAGAACCTAGATGCAAGAATCCATTATGGCAAAGTGAAGTTCTTTTTATTGTTTAAGGTAGACATGCAGGAGGCTAGAAGAACACAGTAAGTCATACAGCATCAGGAGGTGGAGAAGTCAATATTTCAGGTGTGAAGATTCTTCAGGACTGGAGGTGGATGTCCCTGACTTTTTATTCTTCAGACAGCCTCTATTCTTCATTTCATCTCTTTTTATTACTTATAAAGCATTCCTTATTTACCTATGATTTATAATCAATGATACCCATATGCATGTATAGAAATAACTTTCCACTCCTCTCTAAATTGAAATTAATCAGAACTGAGGCATTTTTCTTCAAATTTGAGAGTAGCTGATATTTGGTTTGTGAAATGGATGTCTGCGATTTCTCAGTATTGCTGTAATTTAGACCCAAAATTGCCTCAATCATAGGTGTTTGAGATAAATTTTAGAATTTGGAGCACACTACTAATAGCAAAGGAAGATAGAGTGAAGGTGAAATGTCAAGGGTATTGGCCAATTAAAGACAATGTCACAAGGGGATCAAAGTAATGGAAAGTGGAAAGAAAAGAGTAAAATTGTGCAAAACTTTGAAGGGAATCAATAATTTTCATGTTTTTACAAAGGCAAGCAAGTTTTTTTTCTCAAATGGAAATACATTGCATAAATTGGCTGGAAGTGTCTCTTACTCAGTCCTGCCTCAGAGAGCTGCCAGCCAGTCTGATTGACAGGTAGCTCTGCAGTCCCAGTATAACCAGGAGCAGTGGCCATTTCTACAAACAGTTTCACCAGTGGGTTCTTGCACCACCAGTGAAAGACCTTTCACGAAAGGTGAACAGGGGGAAGAGCTGGGAGAATTGATTGGAAATCAGTTCGGGGAAGTCTATAAGGAGTGGTGGTGGAGGGTGGGTCTAGTGCGGGAGTGCAGGAAGTGGATCTTGGTGGGTATCTAAAAAGTGCCAATGGTCTTTCTCACCTGATGTAAAAGTGAACTGACCTGTTGGACTGTGACCTCTGAACTCCTCCAAGTGACTGCAAACTTGTGGGCAGGAAGAGATTTTCAGGTTGCCAACAATTTATCATTTAAGGTTTGTGCCTGCTTCCCTGCTTCTTGTAACATTGCACACAAATTAGGGTGGTATAAAGTTAAAAATCACACAACACCAGGTTATAGTCCAACAGGTTTAATTGGAAGCACGAGCTTTTGAAGTGCCGCTCCTTCATCAGGTGGTTGTGGAGGACACAATTGTAAGACACAGAATTTATAGCAAATGTTTACAGTGTGAGGTAACTGAAATTATACATTGAAAAATACCTTGATTGTTTGTTGAGTCTTTCATCTGTTTGAATACCATGATAGGTTCACTTCTTCCATGTGTAAATCACAAAACCTTTTTTAGAAAAAGTTACATTCTCAGGTTAGCTGTAACAATTGGTGTTAGCCAGACAATAAGTTGAAGGTGTTAGCTCCCTGTGTTCTCTGTCTGTGCCATAACGTTTAGACTGATTCTAATCTAAAAATTGAGATAACAGCGTTTTATATAAATTCATGCAGTTTTTGAGCAAAGTACAATGTAACTCTGCAAGAACAAATTCACCCCACAAATGTATATGTATATGTGTGCATGTGGGTCTTTGTGTGTGTGTGTGTCTGGGGTTGTGAGTGTGAGAGTGTTTATGTGTGTAAGTGTAGAGTGTCTAAGTCTGTGAGGGAGTGCATGTGTGGGATTGTGTGTCTCTGTAGGAGTATGTGTGTGCGTGTCTGTCTTTCTGTCTGCCTGTCTGGGGCAGGGGGTTGTGAGTGTGAGAGAGAGTGTATATGTGTGTGTATGTGAGTGTAGTGCATGTGTGAGGGGGTGCATGTGTGAGTGTGGGAGTGTGTGTGTCTGTGGGAGTGTCTGTGTGGGGGGTTGTGAGTGTCTGTGAGAGAGAGTAAATGTGTGTGCGTGAGTGTAGTGTGGTCTGTCTGTGAGAGGATGCATGTGGGAGTGTGTGCCTGTAAGGGTGTGTGTGAGTGTCTGTGTGCATGTCTGTGTATAGGTGTGTGTGTGTGTGTATAGTGCAGTGGTGATCACCTGTAATGTGACATGAACCCAAGGTCCCTGTTGAGGCCCTCCCTATGGGTACCGAACTTAGCTATCAGCCTCTGCTCAGCCACTTTTCGCTGCTGCCTGTCCCGAAGTCCGCCTTGGAGGATGGTCACCCGAAAGTCCGAGGTTGAATGTTCTGAACCACTGAAGTGTTCCCCAACTGGGAGGGAACACTCCTGTCTTTTGATTGCTATGCGATGCCCATTCGTCCATTGCTGCAGCCTTTGCTCAGTTTCCCCAATGTACCATGCCTCAGGGCATCCCTGCCTGCAACGTATAAGATAGACAATGTTGGCTGAGTCACATGAGTACCTGCCATGTACATGGTGGGGGGTGTCCCCATGTATAATGGTGGTATCCATGTCCACACTCTGACACATCTTGCAGCGTCAAACGTGACAGGGTTGTATGGAGTTGTCCTGAAAGCCGAGCAGCTTTGAGGTTTGAGGTTTGGCGGTTGTTTATAGGCAAGCAGTGGAGGTGTGGGGAAGGTCTTGGCGAGATGCTCATCCTCATTGATAATGTGCTGCAGGTCACAAAGAACATGGCGTAGTTTTTCAGCCCCTGGGAAGTTCTGGACAATGAAGGGTATCCTGTCAGTTGCAACACGTGTCTGTCTCATGAAGAAGTTCCTTGCTGTGGCACGTCAGAACTGGCGGTCGATGAGTTGAGCATCGTACCCTGTTCTTATGAGGGTATCCCTGAGTACTTCCAGGTGCCCGTCAAGTACCTTCTCATCTGAACAGATCTGGTGTACGTGTAGGGCCTTTCCATACGGGATGGCTGTTTTAATATGTTTTGGGTGGAAGCTGGAGAAGTGTAGCATTGTGAGCTTGTCTGTGGGTTTGCGGTAGAGTGTGATGCTGAGGTGTCCATCCTTGATGGCGATGCATGTGTCCAAGAATGAGACAGATAGTCGAGAGTAGTTCATGGTGAGTTTGATAGTGGGATGAAACTTGTTGATATCACTGTGTAGTTTTATCAGTGACTCCTCGCCATGGGTCCAGAGGAAGAAAATGTCATCAATGTACCTGGTGTATAATGTTGGTTGGTAGGGTGGTATCGGTAGTGCAATGTCCACTAGGAATTTTCAGGGCTTTCTGGCTGGTGACCAAATGCTTGATACACCAATTGCTGAGTATTCATTTTTCAACAGTGTTGCTCTGTAACTAAACTTTGTGGGCGGCACGGTGGTACAGTGGTTAGCACTGCTGCCTCACAGCGCCAGAGACCTGGGTTCAATTCCCGACTCAGGCGACTGACTGTGTGGAGTTTGCACATTCTCCCCGTGTCTGCGTGGATTTCCTCCAGGTGCTCCAGTTTCCTCCCACAGTCCAAAGATGTGCAGGTCAGGTGAATTGGCCATGCTAAATTGCCCGTAGTGTTAGGTTAAAGGGGTAAATGTAGGGGTATGGGTGGGTTGTGCTTTGGCGGGTCGGTGTGGACTTGTTGGGCCGAAGGGCCTGTTTCCACACTGTAAGTAATCTAATCTAATCTAATGTGCAATCTGGATTCTTATGTATTCATGACTTCACAATCTTTTCTCCTCTCTATTCGAGTGAGGATGAAGTGCAGAACTTAGCACATTGTTTCTGCCTGCTTTAACATGGACTTCTTGAAATTGTTGTTCTTGAATTGGCATCAATTGCCAGATACTAATTCTTGAAGGAACTGGTGCATTGCATTGATATTTTATATTGCTGGGATGACTGAGTCTACAGTGGTTGAATAAGATCTTCCCACTTAAATCCACCTTGAATACTAGTTGGCTGGGACTAAATTAGTTTTTCCTTTAGAACTTGAAGACTCTATTACTAAATTTTCTAAAATGTCTTCTGTAAATTTTGAACAAGTGATTGACTTTTTAAGGCACTAGTTTGTGTATGGCATACGCTTGATATGATGAAATGTTAATTCAGTATGCCTTTGCCCACTTTACTGACTACTGTACTCTTATCTTGTCCTTCCTAATACCAAGATGCCCCCTACAGAGTTACTTTAGGATTTCTCTTTTGCACTGACTTAGGTGTAACCATTCTATGCTCATACACAAAGAAATCTTCCACTACTATCAAGTGTTTGTGTCTGTTTGTGGTATATTTGCAGCACTTAGTCTACTGGAATATACATCCACTCTTCTACAGACATATTTGTTTGACTTTTATACACGCATCGGATTTTGAGCGACACAAAATTATCTGAATGTTCTTTAGTTGCTGATAATGTGTTAGTTCTTTTCAAATCATAAGACTCAATATCATTTACAAAAAAAAGAACCACTTTCTTACTGGTTGATCCACTGCAGCTAGTGAGACAGTGCATTAATCGTTACTTGTGCTTTACCTGGAACATACAGAATCCATTGTCGCATTTCATCAGTCGCAGCCTGAATCTTTGTTTGTGTAGAGACATTTTTGACATTTATTTTGGCTGATGCAGGAAAAATGTTGTCGATGACCAGGACATCCAGAACCAGGAGTCAAATTGCAAAGGTACTGGATAGACCTGAAGGACTGAGATAAGGGGAAATTTCTCCACCCAGAGAGTGCTGAGTCTGTGGAATTGTCTGCCACAGAAAAGCAGTTGTCGACAAAACATTGACTGTTTTGAAAATGTCATCGAATATAATTCTTAGTGCGAAAGGGGTCGAAGGATATGGGGAGAAGGTACTGACTTAGATGATTAGCCATGATCATACTGAATGGTGGAGCAGGCTTGAAGGGCCAAATAGTTGAGAGTTTGAGTTCAGAGTTGAGAATGTGTTGCTGGAAAAGTATAGTAGGTCAGGCAGCATCCGAGGAGCAGAAAAATCGATGTTTCGAGCTGGAACAATTCATCAGGAAAGGCTGATGAAGGGCTCTGGCCTGAAACATCGATTCTCCTTCTCCTCGGATGCTGCCTAACCTGCTATACTTTTCCAGCAACACATTCTCAACTCTGATCTCCAGCATCTGCAGACCTCACTGCCCTCTCGAAGGGCCTAATAACCTTCTCCTGCTTCTATGTTCTACATTTCTGTGTTTTCAATAATGTTATCAAAGGCTTGCAGTCCATCTTAACCTGGAAAATCAATCCCCTGAGATAATCAGTGGAGATTTCACATCCACATCCAACTGTTAATGCTTCTCTCTTTACAATTAGATTCCTCCATTTGGTCTCCATCAAAGGTCCTGACATAAAATAGAACAGTTTTCATAGTCTGTTAGTATGTACTTGAATAAGAATTTTTAAAACATTCTGTGGACCAAGTATCTATAGAAACCCTACAAAGTGGAAGAAGGCTATTTAGCCCATTGAATCTACACCAACTCGCCAAAAAACATCCTACCTACAACTCCACCCCACCCCATCCATCCATCCATCCATCCATCCCTGTAATCCTGCATTTCCTATGGCTATTTCACCTAGTCTGCACATCCCTGGACACTGTGGGTAGTTTAGCATTGCCAATCCACCCAACCTGCACATCTTAAGACTGTGGGAGCAAACCAGAGCACCCAAAGGAAACCTCATACAGACAATCACTGGAGGCTCGATCCCTGGTGCCGTGAGACAACAGTGTTTACCACTGAGCTACTGCCCCACCCCAGATTACCTATGGATACTGTCATGAATAATCTGGAGCATAATGTAATTAAATGTTGAAAATATTCTCTTTAATTCTTACAAAAGCTGCAATCTGTTCTTGCCTTGAATATCATTGCTGGTCTTCATGAAAAAAAAACTTCTTATGGGTTGAATAAGACTGGTTAAATTGGGAATTAACTGTCTCCTTGATCTACCATGTCAAAAAAAGTACTGTCCATCATTGATTCACTTTTGTGTAGAAACTCACAAATGGATCTTTTCCTTCTCAGGTACAATTGAATAATGTGATTAAAAGGAAAATGAATGCAGGTCCTCAAAACGTAATCATCATTCCAGAGAATTAGTATTTATCATTTAATGCATTCTGCAGTGCCTATATTACGTCACTGATCCTTGAAGATGAGTTCCTTGTTTGCTTTACCATGCACTGGGATAAAATCCACATGTCAGATGGCTCCCTATTCCTTTTGCAGAATTTTAATTATTGCCCTTAGGAAAATCTCTGGTGAAGAAGAAATCCCAATTTGAAGCATTATTGCCCGCATGAAGAAATAAATGTATTTTTATCAAATGAGAACAGACAAATTAACATGGATTTCCATTTGTACACTTTAGTTCAAGCAAATGAGATTCTCACACACAAACGTAGTTCTCCAATTGTCTTGGGAACAAGCCCTGTTCCCAACCCTGACCACCTTCTGTCAGTTCTTTAAGTGACAGTATGAATCCAGTTTCATTCATGCTGTTTAATGGAGATTTTACTTTTCCAGTTACAAGGTGAGGAATTTTCCTGGGAATATACAAGTAGGTGGGGTTAGTGTCTTCTCACAGAGTCATTCTATATTCCTGATTCAGTTTTCCTGAGCTGTTGAACAGCTTTGGAAACTTGTGCTGAAATTCCCACCATCTTCAATCTGATATATTTTATCTACACTCTCTGAGAGAGTTAGGCGAATGAAGACATTTTGCCGAACAATAAGGAATTCTGATTCCTCAGTTTCATCATCACCGATCATAGATGAGGATGACTCACTTCCATTCTCAGGGTGAATTCACCAATGGCTGTACAGCATGATAGGGCTACCGCAGATTCTGTTACACTTGGGGCAGGTGGTGGCCATGGGAAGAGGGGTGGGGGTGGGGCATTGATGTGACAGAACAGTCCTTTCCCTATTTTTGCCTGGCTTCCATTTTTTTCCCCAACAGCAAGTCTGGAGATGCTTGATGCCTTCCTGAATGCACCTCCTCCACTTTGGATGGTCTTGGGCCAGTGATTCCCATGTATCTTTGGGAATGGTGCACTTCACCAGTGAGGCCTCGAGGCTATCACTAAAGCGCTTTTTCTGTCCATCTGGGGCTCGCCAGCTGTTATGGAGCTGGGAGGACAGCGGCTGCTTAGGGAGTCTTGTGTCAGTCATGCAGACAATGCATTTCGCAGTATATACAATATTTTACTGACATTTAATCTTCTGTGACTAAGCTTTATGTACCTGAAGGCTTTTCCTCATGGGCCTTGGTATTATATGAACTGAATTGACTCTCCCAGACTTCAATCATGATAAGCTGTCTGCCAGTATTCAAACAGCAGCTCCTGTGTCAAGTTTAAACTCTGTTTAAATCTTTGTACCTTTCATTTGATTGTCCAGAATCTGTTTTAACTCTGCTTGATCCCCCTCAAAAATGTTGTCTTTGTGTCTTGTTCTGTGCCTTTAACTTCTTGAATGTTTGACTTGTTGAATGATTTCTATTTCTCCACAAATTATCCCTCTGCAGGACCTTTTGAGTTGATGAAGTTGTTGTTAACTTAAAGAATTTTCCGAAGTGTTCCAATTGGTCACACTTAAAATGATACGATTATCCTTCTGAATATTTGTTGCTTTATGATTCTGATCGAAGCCAGATCATTGCACAGTTGACGATCGTACTTCCTGCTTTTATTGGTGTAATGGCAGGCTTTTGGGAGGTGACAATGCCACCTGGGGGCCTACCTATCCTATTGCATCAGAGGAACCCCTATGTTCCCTTGCATACTGACCACTTCTGGACCCTGATGTCTATCTGTTATGAATTGGATTGTCTGGTCAAAAGTTAAAGCCTCCTCTTGTTAAAGAAAGTCTGATTCTATTCTCATCCCTTACACTGACATTTACCATAAGACCATAAGACAGACCATAAGACATAGGAGCGGAAGTAAGGCCATTTGGCCCATCGAGTCCACTCCACCATTCAATCATGGCTGATGGGCATTTCAACTCCACTTACCCGCATTCTCCCCGTAGCCCTTAATTCCTTGTGACATCAAGAATTTATCAATTTCTGCCTTGAAGACATTTAGCGTCCCAGCCTCCACTGCTCTCTGTGGCAATGAATTCCACAGGCCCACCACTCTCTGGCTGAAGAAATGTCTCCGCATTTCTGTTCTGAATTTACCCCCTCTAATTCTAAGGCTGTGTCCACAGGTCCTAGTCTCCTCGCCTAACGGAAACAATTTCCTAGGGCCACTCTCTCCAAGCCATGTATTATGTTGTAAGTTTCTATTAGATCTCCCCTTAATCTTCTAAACTCCAATGAATACAATCCCAGGATCCTCAACCATTCCTCGTATGTTAGACCTACCATTCCAGGGATCATCCGTGTGAATCTCCGCTGGACATGCCTTGAAGACATTTAGCGTCCCAGCCTCCACTGCTCTCTGTGGCAATGAATTCCACAGGCCCACCATTCTCTGGCTGGACATGCCAGTATGTCCTTCCTGAGGTGTGGGGACTAAAACTGGACACAGTACTCCAAATGGGGCCTAACCAGAGCTTTATAAAGTCTTAGTAGCACAACAGTGCTTTTATATTCCAACCCTCTTGAGATAATTGACAACATTGTATTCGCTTTCTTAATCACGGACTCAACCTGCATGTTTACCGTTAGGGAATCCTCAACTAGCACTCCCAGATCCCTCTGTACTTTGGCTTTACGAATTTTCTCACCGTTTAGAAAGTAGTCCATGCTTGTATTCTTTTTTCCAAAGTGCAAGACCTCGCATTTGCTCACATCGAATTCCATCAGCCATTTCCTGGACCACTCTCCCAAACTGTCTAGATCCTTCTGCAGCCTCCCCACTTCCTCAGTACTACCTGCCTGTCCACCTAACTTTGTATCATCGGCAAACTTCGCTAGAATGCCCCCAATCCCTTCATCCAGATCATTAATATATAACGTGAACAGCTGGGGCCCCAACACTGAACCCTGCGGGACACCGCTTGTCACCGGCTACCATTCCGAAAAAGAACCTTTTATCCCAACTCTCTGCCTTCTGTCAGACAGCCAATCCTCAATCCATTACATGTAGCTCACCTCGAACATCATGGGCCCTCACCTTGCTCAGCAGCCTCCCATGTGGCACCTTATCAAAGGGCTTTTGGAAGTCTAGGTAGATAACATCCACTGGGTTTCCCTGGTCTAACCTACTTGTCACCTCTTCAAAGAACTCCAACAGGTTTGTCAGGCATGACCTCCCCTTACTAAATCTATGTTGACTTGTTCTAATCCGACCCTGCTCTTCGAAGAATTTAGAAACCTCATCCTTAATGATGGATTCTAGAATTTTACCAACAACCGAGGTTAGGCTAATTGGCCTATAATTTTCCATCTTTTGCCTTGATCCTTTCTTGAACAAGGGGGTTACAACAGCGATCTTCCAATCATCCGGGACTTTCCCTGACTCCAGTGACTTTTGAAAGATCTCAACCAACACCTCCGCTGTTTCCTCAGCCACCTCCCTCAGAACTCTAGGATGTAGCCCATCAGGGCCAGGAGATTTATCAATTTTAAGACCTTTCAGCTTTTCTAGCACTTTCTCTTTTGTAATGGCAACCATACTCAACTCAGCCCCCTGACTCCCTTTAATTGTTGGGATATTACTCATGTCTTCCACTGTGAAGACTAATGCAAAGTACTTATTAAGTTCTCCTGCTATTTCCTTATCTCCCATCACTAGGCTTCCAGCATCAGTTTGAAGTGGCCCAATGTCTACTCTTGCCTGTCGTTTGTCTCTTATGTATTGAAAGAAACTTTTACTATCATTTTTAATATTACTGGCTAGCCTACCTTCATATTTGATCCTCTCCTTCCTTATTTCTCTCTTTGTTATCCTCTGTTTGTTTTTGTAGCCTTCCCAATCTTCTGATTTCCCAGTGCTCTTGGCCACTTTATAGGATCTCTCTTTTTCTTTGATAGATTTCCTGACTTCCTTTGTCAGCCATGGCTGTCTAATCCCTCCCCGGATAATCTTTTTCTTCTTGGGGATGAACCTCTGTACAGTGTCCTCAATTTTACCCACAAACTCCTGCCACTTTTGCTCTACTGTCTTCCCCACTAGGCTCTGCTTCCAGTCTATTTTCGTCAGTTCCTCTCTTATGCCATCACAATTACCTTTATTTAACTGTAACACCATTACATCCGATTTTGCCTTCTCTCTTTCAAACTGCAGACTGAACTCTACCATATTATGATATACAGTAATATACAGTCTCTAATGAATTTATCCTTCAAAGTCCCAGAGCTGCAACAACTTGCAAGATGTTATAAATCCATTTAAAAAGGTTCGATTGATTCTCCCAAATGCTTAGATTGCTGGTTCTATCGCTAAAGTTCTTTTGGAGTTAAAATATCTATCAAATGTTTTAATCAATATATCCTATGTAGTTTCTTCCTCAATTTGTCTCATTTGATCATTTTCAGCTATTGGATCTGCTTTATATAAAACATGTTGATGTGATTGTGCAACTCCTCCATGCGTCCATCTAAAGCACTCTTATAGCACTGTGACTGCCACTTCCTGAGTACCAGCTTCCCATCTGTTGTGGGCCTCCTGTGTTATCAAATACTTGAAGTCATATCAAGATCTATATTGAAAGTGCCAACCCTATGGACTATCATGTCTGCTTGAACTCGGGGAGTACTTGGGTTTTCCCTTCCTATTGTCTAACTATTTCAATTCTATGTTTTCTCTCTGCAGTGTATTGCTACCCCTCCAACCGTAACAAGGACAGAACCCCGCCCCCCCCCCCCCCCCCCCCCCGTGCTCACCTTCCACCCTACCAACCTTCACATAAACCACATTTCCGCGACATTTCTGCCACCTCCAAACGGACCCCACCACCAGGGATATATTTCCCTCCCCACCCATTTCCTCTTTCCGCAAAGACCGTTTCCTCCGAGACTACCGGGTCAGGTCCATGTCCCCCCCACTAACCCACCCTCCCTTCCTGGCACCTTCCCCTGCCACCGCAGGAATTGCAAAACCTGTGCCCACATCTCCTCCCTCACCTCCATCAAAGTTTCACCTGCACATCCACCAATATCATTTATTGTATCCGTTGCTCCCAATGCGGCCTCCTCTACATTGGGGAGACTGGACATCTCTTAGTAGAGTGCTTTAGGGAACATCTCTGGGACACCCGCACCAATCAACCCCACCGCCCTGTGGCCCAACATTTCAACTCCCCTTCCCACTCTGCTGAGGATATGCAGGTCCTGGGCCTCCTCCACCGCCGCTCCCTCACCACCCGATGCCTGGAGGAAGAACACTTCATCTTCTGCCTCGGAACACTTCAACCCCATGGCATCAATGTGGGTTTCACATTTCCCCCTCCCCCACCTCATCTCAGCTCTAACCTTCCAGCTCAGCACCATCCTCATTACCTGTCCTACCTGCCTATCTTGCTTTCCATCTATCCACTCCACCCCCCTCTCTGACCTATCACCTCCATCCCCACCCCCATTCACCTATCGTACTCTATGCTACTTTCTCCCCACCCCAACCCACTCTCATTTATCTCTCCACTCTGCAGGCACCCTGCCTCTATTCCTAATGAAGGGCTTTTGTCTGAAAATTCAATTTTCCTCCTCCTCGGATGCTGCCTGACCTGCTGTGTTTTTCCAGCACCACTCTAATCTAGACTATTGCTAATTTATGGCTAGGCCTCAAAGTCTTCTTGGGTTTTTTCCCTGCCCCTTGGAGTCTTTCCACACTATAGCCCTGTGGTAAAAGTTTTTAAAGTTCTTTTCTCTGCTTTTGGATTCATCTCTTTTCCAACTTCTTCCCTCAAAGTCTTCCAAGCTCTTGGCCCACCTTTGGCATTTTTCCTTTTCAACTATGCTCCTTCTTTTAACTTGTTTTGTATTTCTTTTAACTTCAGATTCTGGCTTAGGAGGTTTTTTTCCTGAGCTACAATGCTTTTATCATGTACTCTTATCAAGATAGCTACCTGCAGATTCAGACACTGCTCTGGAGTATCTCAGTCTGTGGTCTTTTGTACATTGATCCTGAAACTACCTGGTCCTTACCTCTAAGTAAGGTTCTTCAACTCTTTGTGTGCTATCCTTTATTTACATCTATACATAGTGCAACTTTTATCTCTTCACGTGCTCATCCTGGACGGGTCTTTTTTCTCGCATTGGTATTAGAATCAGTTACATCATCATGATTTATTTGAGTGTCATCATACCACACAGGAGGTCACTTCGTGCCTGTAAAATGTGCGGTATTGCAGAATTTCTCAACTGTAAGCTGTAGGGCTATGGTCAGATATTCCTAATATAAACTGTGTGGCCTTGTACACACAGCAAGCAAAGGTCCTCACTGAGGATCTAAGGTGAAAATACAGCTGTCTAGCATATGTGTTTGGATTCTCCTCTGCTTAAAGCTGTAAATAAGCAATGTTGCCCACGTGACTATATATGAGGACACACAGTGAAATATCCTTGGGGAAACAAGCAGTAGTAGCAGATAGCCTGCAGCACTACACTACTATCTGTTCTTTTGTGACAAAAATGAAAAGCAGTGGAACAACATTGTTGAAAAATAGATGGAAGAATACGCAGTAGATATTAACAATAGATTCAAAAGGAACTATCACATTGATGCAGACAACATTTACTTAAATGATCATTTTAAAGTGGTGGTGCCTATTTGAAATCCTGCTTAGGTTCCCTCACTGCCAGTTCAGCATTCAACAGAATCAACCTAGGCTTCCTAGTGATAGGGAGCACACGCTGATGATTTTCATCCTAAAATAGAAGCGCGGGATCTGGACCCCAATTTCTGGATTAAAATTATGAGACATTTTAGTTGATCAAAATTCGGTGCTTTAAAAATGGTGTCAGCTACTGCAATGGGCAAGTAAGGTTACCAATGACATTTTGAGGCCATTAATGTCTCTCTAATTCCAGGCACTGCAAATTAGAATTAATTCCAACATTCAGCTTCTGGAACATGTAGGTCATCAAAGTGCTTCAAACTCTAAGTAGGCCTTCATCCGTGCAATGTGGAGCCGGAGTAGGGACAAATTTGACAGACATTGTAAATTATGCTGTTCCTTCCAGAATTTTGATCATATAATTGAACAAAAGAACAAAAGAGAAGTACAGGAACAGGCCCTTCAGCCTTCCAAGCCTGCGGCGATCATCATGCCCTAACGTAACTACAAAACAAACCTGCTGCCCTTATTCTATTCCCTCCCTATTCATGTACCCATCCAGATGCCTCTTAAATGTCGCCAACATGCCTGCTTCTCCCACCTCTTCTGGCAGTGCGGTCCAGACTCCTACCAGTCTCTGCGAGAAAAACGTCCCTTGCCCATCTCCCTTAAATTTTCACCCTCTCACCTTGAACCTGTGTCCCTTTGTAATTGAAACATCAACCCTAGGAAAATGTCTTTGACTATCCACCCAAACTATGCCTCTCACAATTTTGTTGACCTCTACCAGGTCTCCTCTCAGCAGCCATCTTTCCAGTGAAGACAATCCTAGTCTTTTTAACCATTCCTCATAACCAATGTCCTCGAGACCAGGCAACATCCTGGTGAACCTTCTCTTCCACATTCTTCTGGTAGCTACCAAAACTCCACACAATACTCCAAATGTGACCTTACAAGGGTTTTATATAGTTGCAATATTGTTTGCCAACTCTTGTACTCCATGCCCCAGTCGATGAAGGCAAGCAGGTCATCTGCCTTTTTAATCACCTTGGCCACCTGTGTTGCCACTTTAAGGAAACCATGGGCCTGCACACCCAGATCTATCAGTATATTAATGTTCTTAAGGGTTCTACTACTTATAATATAATTCACACTGAAAATTGATCCTCCAAAATGCATCACCTTGCATTTGTTTGGATTAAAAGCCATCTGCCATTTCTGTGCCCAAGTCACTAATCTTTCTATATCCTGTTGTATCCTTTCACAATCATTGGCACTATCAGCAACTTAACCAATCTTTACTAATCAAACTGCTCATATTTTCCTCCACATCATTTATATATACTACAAACAACAGAGACACCTAAGACTGATCCCTGTGGAGCATCACTAGTTCCCGGTCTCCATATTGAAAAACACCTGTCCACTGTTACCCTCTGTCTTGTATGACCAAGCCAGTTTTGTATCCATCTAGCCAACCCACCCTAAATCCCATCTGATTTTAGGACTTTTGAATTTATGGACTCTATAATTGCTCTGCAATTTTCAATTTGTGGGACGGAATTGACCAGAAATTGGCCAAGTACCAATTTTGGTAAGATCCAAGAAGGATTTCTCTCTTCAAGGCCTAGTAAGTTTTCTCATGCAGTATTCCAAACTTGCACAAACTATGGCTCTTTGCTCATTCTATTCTCCCTCGCACTGAAGGTGAGAGTACTTGTCATCACCAGGACATCACGGGATCCCTGGCACCATTGCCATATTTAAAGCTGTGCTGCTTGCCATTATTGACACTGACAATGTACTCTTGACATGCTTGAATTTCTACCCCTTATTCACAAGGCATTCTCTCTTTCATCTCCTGCAGATACAAATGGCATCTGTACAGTCTTGGCAGCAGAGGGGCAAACTCCACAGCGCATCTCCTTCTCCACCTCTGAGGAACAAGTCTCATAATCCCTCAGAGATGCATCAGCAAAGGAAAAGTCTTCACAACCTAAATACAAAGAGAATGACAACAAATTAAAATTCTGATTCACATCTTCGGCATTCTGTCTTTGCTTTGGCATACTGGCTGAATGTATTGGTTTGTCAAAACTGAAACACTTTCAGCTCCCGTGAAGAGCTGCACAGCTGAATCATTCTACTGGAATGATGAAAGAACTATTCAACACTTCATCCAGAAGTGAAACGCTACATGTAAAGAAGAACAAAGATCTTTTTTCAAAGACTGCTTGGAAATGAATCAATGATAATTTCCTTCCTAGTCCTAGGGTAAAACACAGCTTTTCTGTCAGTGACAGTTCTACTGCCACATTTTCTTCAGATTCATGTTATTCTTCTGCAGACTCCAGTAGAAAGTAGCACTTTACCATCAACAGTGGAAAAAACTTGCAGATTCAGGTAGTAAGATCCATAGAAAGTTTCACCATAATATTCGGAGCCTAAGAATTGATTGAAATTTTACAATTAGCCTCAGACGTTTTTGCCAAACAGCTACACTGGTAATAGGAAGAATATAGATGTTCAACATTTCTTCAGTTACTTACTCTGTGGCCCTTTATACTCTAATGTTGTTTAGTCTCTTCTGGTGCAGTGTAACAATTACACACTCCTTTACTGCAGTACGTCTGTTTTCTTCTATTGCACCATTTCGAGTGTGTGAATCCCTTTCTGCTGTTTGTTAATGCAGTTTGACTGCCATCTTCTGTAAGCCAGATTCTCTTCAAATGTTCAAGACATTCTTGTTGTATAACCGAGCACTGATTTTCTGAAGAAATCTTTGAGCTTCTTCTTTAATAACCTCTTGTTGGACAAACACTTCCTGAGTGATTATCTGAACATCTATCCAATTTAGTTGAATACATACAGAACATCTTTGATTTGACTAGCTAGATCATGACGTGCCACTATTCCACATAGTAGGTAGATGGCCATGACTGGCCTCTGTTGAATCTCTTCTATTTCTAGTTTTAGTGAATGTCTGGGCCTCAAACAGAAGCAGTGGCACTCTGTACTTCTACACAGGCTATCATCAAATCTGTAACATATTTATTGCATACTTCAATCCCTGGCATGACATTTCAGTTGGGTTACCCGCAGCATTTCCCATCATGAAATTCAGAAACTTCAATGTAACTTCACAATTTTTATTAATATAATATTAGTCCTAAAACAATTGTCACCCAATTTGTAAGTGTATTTCTATGATTTTTATTTCAGAATCTCTATTTCTTTAAATCATCTAACTACATATACTTAGGCCTTCTTTAACAATATATTGATCCACCTTAACAATGACATTAGGGGTATCATGGACATCATCTACGTTGTTTTGTGAAAAAGAAAAAGCAAATTCAAGACCTTCTTCTCCAATAAATCATTTACATCAGTGGCATGTTCACTCTCTTCCTGTATTTCCTGAAAGCAAATTCATATTGTTGTGCAACTGGTCACCTTTCTTTGTCTTCAATATCATTTAGCCTCCCTTCAAAGGGAAATGTGTTATGATCCCAGCTGATGTTATTATTAAAATTCTGGTTAAGATGGCGGCAGAGAAAGATGCTCCAACCAGAGTTCCTCTGTTCGCCAGCTCCTTTTCCTTTCTGTTCTTCTTGCTGCAGTTTTTCTTCCACATACATGCCACCCCCCCCCCCCATCCAACTTTTAACTTCTTGAAGTACCCAACCTGGAGGCAATGATGAACAGAGTCCTATATCAGCTCATGAGATGAGTCATGCCCGGAGCCCGGAGTGGGAGCACAGAGTGTGTAGGTCGTGAAGCAAATTGGAGGCCAGAGTGTGGAGCAGGAGCAGAGTATGTGAGAGCCGACTCACAGAAGTGAGTTGCAGGCTGGACCCTGGATTGAGAGCAGAGCATGTGAGAGCCAAATCCCAGAAGTGAGTTGTAGGCCGGAGCCTGGAGCAGGAGCAGACCGTGTATGGGTTGAGTCCCAGGAATGAGTCGCAGGCCAGAACCTGAAGCGGGAGCAGTGCATGTGAGGTGTGAGTCCCAGAAGTGAGTTACAGGCCAGAGCCCAGAACAGGAACAGATTGTGTGAGGACCAAGTCCCAAAACTAAGTCACAGGCTGAAGCTCAGAGCAGGAGTAGAGCAAGTGAGGGCCGATGTGATTGCAGACGTGAATCCCAGAAGTGATTTGCAGGCCGGAACCTGGAGCAGGAACAGAGCCTATACGGGCCAAGCACCAGAAGTGAATCGCAGGCCAGAGACTGGAGTGGGAGCAGAGTGAACCCAAGCCAGCAAGAAGGATGAGCCCTAGAGGTGAGTTCAGGACAGAGGCCAGCGTGTGGAGGTGGTGAAGCCTCACATTCTAAAGCCCAGCTGGCATGGATTCAATGTAAATGGACTACAACTTGAGTATTTTAAAGATACTTTTTAATTCTCATCCTGGACTTTTTAAACTCTGTATTCCTATATTAGTTTATTTTCTTACTATTTCAATTCTGTAACATCCATAATTCTGTATCGAGGTATCTTGTACCTCAGGTGGCACCAAGAGGTCACATTACTAACTTTTCACTGCATTGATTTGAGTGCATGTGACACTAAAGGCAATTCTTTCTTGAGCCTTCACAGAACAGAGTATAAATATTCTCAGCTTCAAATAACCCCTTGAATGTTGAAGCCAACAACTTCTGATATGGCACTTAACAGAAGTGGGAACCTATTTCTAGACAGTTCTAAACTGTCTCCTTTCATCAGAAGTAACTGTCTTACACATCCAGCTTCATCAAGATTCTGCAAATATCCAAAACCCAAAAGATTTTGTGAAGCTATGGGTATTTGTATATTGGGGGAAAACAATTCTCTAAGCCTCTAAGCTGAAAGGCTAATGCACAACTGTTTACTTTGTACAGCTACAAAATAAACATTCTCCAAATGAAAATACATTACCATTTGTATCCGAAAACTGTCTCTCTCAGATTGTTTTTTTAAAAATATTTTAACTATAGCTACATAAATCCATCCAAGTTTATTATTAAACCACTTCAGACACACAGACTAAAGCCCACATGCAACTAGTTCAAATCCAAATTCTAAAATAAATGATATTTAAATATTGATCAATTACATACATTACATTGCAAATTAAATACCTACACAGCATCTCACTGTGGTACTAGGAATGGCGATCCTTCATTGAAGACTGCTTCACAGAATATTGAGTCAACTTGAATTTCATCTACAGTTGTTAGACATTAAATACAAAATTTTCAAGACTGCACATGCTTCTCTGTTCAATAAGTGATAATGTTGATTAAGGACTAAATAAATGATGGATTTCCCATCTCATTAAAAAGTACCACAAATCTTCCATTGCACCTTAAGGGGAATTGGACCTTAAGGTGCAATCTTCCATTGCACCTTAAGGCCAAGAAGTTGAACAAAAGACTGTTAGTGAAATTGCAGTTCAGTCAAAATTCAATTTCTGAAAGAATGGGCACTCCTACATATGTGTCTGATTTAAAATTTGTATTCCTGCAATGAACCATGATATCTCAATATCAGAAATTTTCTTATGGATCTGTCACTTCCCCTAAGAAGAATCCATGCTGTTCATTAGTATTAGCTACCTCCTGAATTGGGGTAGATTGGAGAGGCATGGCTTTAAATATTTTTACATCACAGATAAAAGTCTTGTGTTGCTATGGTAAACCAAACTAAAATGATTCCTTTTCTTCTATATGTACTTCTTAGCATCAATGGCACAACCAGGCTTGATGGTAACAGTGGCATTTAACTATAGCAGGAACCGTGTCTTTTTTCCATTGGTAGCTTTTTCTTGCTAGCCCATTTACAGCTCTCTGGGAGAGGAAGGGTCAGCAGTGGCAAAGTGTGAATGAGACTGAATGGGAATTGGTAATCTAGCTGCAGGAATTCCTCCTCGCATTCGCTTGTGATGTTCACCCTGTATTGGGCTCTGGGTGACTAAGGTATAACGTGACTACCAGTTCTCTTTCCTATGCTGAGTTTGAGGGTGTAAATAGTTGTATTTAATGGTAGTTGATAGGCCACCGGTAAGTCTTAACAGGTGAGTTTCACATAAGGAGTCATTTTTTGCATAGTTATAAGTTACATTGACTAGTCAGAGACAACATCTTAAGACTATTAAGAGTTTCAGATACTGAAGCAGTCCATATCCCACATGCAGCAAGACCTTAATATCTAGGTTTGGGCTGACAAATGGCAAGTAACATTCATGTCAAACAAACGCCAGGCAATGACCACCTTCAAAAAGAGATGGCCCAACCATCACCCCTTGACATTCAGTAGCGTTACCATCACTGAACCCCTCATTATCATCATCCTGGGAAGAATGGGGATTATCATTGATCAGAAATATGATGTGGAATACTTGTGTAAGTACTGGAGCTACTAGAGCAGGTCAAAAGCTAAGGATTCTACAATACGTAACTCATCTCCAGACCCCTAAATCCCTGTCCACAATTAACAAGGCACAAGTCAGGAATGTGTTGGAATACTCCCACTTGCCTGGATGAGTGCAGCTCCGACAACACTCAAGAAGCTTGACCTCATCCAGAACAAAGCAACTCGCTTGATTGCACTGCTTTCACAAACAATCACTCACTCCGCCACTCTTGATCAGTAGCAATAATGTGTACCACCTGTAAGATGCACTGCAGAAATTCACCAAGGCTATTCTGACAGCACTTTACAAACCCATGACTTTACTATCTACATGGATGAGGGCAGCAATATCATGTGAACATCACGATCTGCAAGTTCCCCTCCAAGCTACCTACCATACCGACTTGGAAATAGGTTGCTGTTTCTTCAATGTATTTGGGTCAAGATCCTATATCTGGTTCTGTCAGATCATTTTGGGAGTAGCTCACAAATGGGCAACAGCAATTCAAGAAAGTAGCTCACCATTTTGAGGTCAATGAGGCATGGGCAATAAGTGCTTACCAGCTAGTAAAGCTCATATGCCATGAATTCATAATTTTAAAAGAAACAAACATATCACTTCAAACAACCAGAGGATTTTGTGTGTTATGACCAGGCTTAAGGTGAAGATCCCCAATGGTACCAGTTAGGATACTCCAGCTGTTAAATTCTCAGTCAGGAAAAATAAAATGGCTCCCTTCCTTTGTTCAAAAGCCAACTCAGTTGGTCACAACATGGTTTATTTTCAAAGTGTTACTTTGCTTATGGATACCATATTCTCTAATCAAATGCACTTATGCTTTAAAGAGAACTTGGCTTTGTAGAAATAATAATGCTTTATTAATTATTTAACATAAGAAGGATTAATAACATAGCACACATACTTGGTCTGGAAATAATAGGTGGGTACAAATGAGAACTATTAAAAAAAAATCTACTAATCAGTCTCTGAATTGGTCATGACTAGTGGATAGTTAAATGCTGTAGCCATTGCAGTGAATGTTATTGAAATTACTCCACAGGGGATATAATCCCATCACCAAGTCACCCTTTGTTTACACATGGAGAGTCCTTGACATTGATCCAGCTCCCTCAGAGCCAGATCTCCGAGTGAATAGAACCTCTGACACTCCTGTTTATATCTGTCAGCCAGGGCTCCCTGATTGGACCAGATTAAAGCCCAAATCAGGGGACTCATATTCTATGAGGTCCACCAGGCTGACTTCATTACAATCACCACAAATATTGGTAGTGTTGGCATTGATAATTGAACAGTTCATTTCTTGGTCTCTTATTTTGCAAATTGTCTGCGATTCTACAGCTCTGATTCCTTTCAACTGTGAATGAATTACAGCATTTAGGATGAGAGAGTCATCTTGTTAACCCTGTTTTCCTTTGGTTGGCAAACTCGCTGACTTCTGGCAATCAGAGTAAGGGAATCCTTATGCCTGTAACAAAGTGATCATTAGGGGATAATTAACTAACTGTGACCTTCACTGCATGTTAATGTTTGAACCTCGGCTGGTATACATAAGGAGTCAGTGCACTCGCAGATTCCAGTAGAGTTAAAACTGGATTTTTTAACCCCTGTCCTTGTGTAGACTTTAAAATGAAAAACATAGAATGTGTGGAGAGTTTTATATATAAGGGTGGTTTGCTATTGGACAGAGGGTTTTTAAGTCCCTTGTACCTCAAGTTACTTTCTCTCTGTTTGATGTTTCTTAGGCACCTTTAGTTGTAACATTTCATCAGTTCCAATCAGATTTTTTTTTGTCAATCAGCCATTGAATTTACACATGCAGCTAATTTGCCTTTGTAGCTGTCCTCTTTGTGAAAAAAAGATTTTGGAATTAAGGGCTGAAAATATATATGGCATTTTAAAATTCCAACACATCACAGTAACATTTGCCGGACTGCCTCTTCTCCATTCTTTCATCATCAGATTGGGTGGAGCTTAATGTAGTTGCTACATTAAAATATCACCTTATACAACACTCACACTATTATAAGTTCATCTTTCGGTGTGCCATACTGGTAATTATCGGTGAGGTGTGGTAGGTCATTGATAGACTTTTGTTTCCTGGCTGTGTTGATTGAAGAGAAAGTGAGGTCTGCAGATGCTGGAGATCAGAGCTGAAAATGTGTTGCTGGAAAAGCGCAGCAGGTCAGGCAGCATCCAGGGAACAGGAGAATCGACGTTTCGGGCATAAGCCCTTCTTCAGGAATGAGGAAAGTGTGTCCAGCAGGCTAAGATAAAAGGTAGGGAGGAGGGACTTGGGGGAGGGGCGTCGGAAATGCGATAGGTGGAAAGAGGTCAAGGTGAGGGTGATAGGTCTGACTGGGGTGGGGGCAGAGGGTCAGGAAGAAGATTGCAGGTTAGGAAGGCGGTGCTGAGTTCGATGGATTTGACTGAGACAAGGTGGGGGGAGGAGAAATGAGGAAACTGGTGAAATCCGAGTTCATCCCTTGTGGTTGGAGGGTTCCTAGGCGGAAGATGAGGCGCTCTTCCTCCAACCGTCGTGTTGTTGTGGTCTGGCGATGCAGGAGTCCAAAGACCTGCATATCCTTGGTGGAGTGGGAGGGGGAGTTGAAGTGTTGAGCCACAGGGTGGTTGGGTTGGTTGGTCCGGGTGTCCCAGAGGTGTTCTCTGAAACGCTCCGCAAGTAGGCGGCCTGTCTCCCCAATATAGAGGAGGCCACATCGGGTGCAGAGGATGCAATAGATGATGTGTGTGGAGGTGCAGGTGAATTTGTGGCGGATATAGAAGTTTCCTTTGGGACCTTGGAGGGAGGTGAGGGGGGAGGTGTGGGCGCAAGTCTTTCACCTCCTGCAGTTGCAGGGGAAGGTGCCGGGAGTGGAGGTTGGGTTGGTGGGGGGGTGTGGATCTGACGAGGGAGTCATGGAGGGAGTGGTCTTTACGGAATGCTGATAGGGGAGGGAAATATATCCTTGGTGGTGGGGTCTGTTTGGAGGTGGCGGAAATGACAGCGGATGATGCGCTGTACATGGAGATTGGTGGGGTGGTAGGTGAGGACAAGTGGGGTTTTGTCTTGGTGGTGGTTGGAGGGGCAGGGCTCAAGGGCAGAGGAGCGGGAAGTGGAAGAGATGCGGTGGAGGGCATCGTCGACCACGTCGGTGGGGAAAATTGTGGTCCTTGAAGAAGGAGGCCATCTGGGTTGTATGTTTTTGAAACTGGTCCTCCTGGGAGCAGATGCGGCGGAGATGAAGGAATTGGGAGAATGGGATGGCGTTTTTACAGAGGGCAGGGTGGGAGGAGGTGTAGTCCAGGTAGCTGTGGGAGTCGGTCGGTTTGTAGTAGATGTCCATGTTGATTCGGTCGCCTGAGATAGAAATAGAAAGGTCGAGGAAGGGGAGGGAGGAATCTGAGACTGTCCAGGTGAATTTGAGGTCGGGGTGGAAGGTGTTGGTGAAGTGGATGAACTGTTCAACCTCCTCGTGGGAGCACGAGGCGGCGCCGATACAGTCATCGATGTAGCGGAGGAAAAGGTGGGGGGTGGGGCCAGTGTAGTTGCGGAAGATGGACTGTTCCACATATCCTACGAAGAGGCAGGCATAGCTGGGGCCCATGCGAGTGCCCATGGCTACTCCTTTCGTTTGGAGGAAGTGGGAGGATTGGAAAGAGAAGTTGTTCAGGGTGAGGACCAGTTCAGTCAGTCGAAGGAGGGTGTCAGTGGAAGGGTACTGGTTGGTACGGCGGGAAAGGAAGAAGCGGAGGGCTTTGAGTCCTTCGTGATGGGGGATGGAGGAGTACAGGGACTGGATGTCCATGGTGAAGATAAGGCGTTGGGGACCGGGGAAGCGAAAATCATGGAGGAGGTGGAGGGCATGGGTGGTGTCCCGAACGTAGGTGGGGACTTCTTGGACTAAGGGGGACAGGACCGTGTCGAGGTATGCGGAGATGAGTTCGGTGGGGCAGGAGCAGGTGGAGACAATGGGTCGGCTGGGGCAGTCAGGTTTGTGGATTTTGGGCAGGAGGTAGAAGCGGGCGGTGCGGGGTTGTGGGTCTATGAGGTTGGAGGCGGTGGATGGGAGATCCCCCGAGGTGATGAGGTTATGGACGGTCTGGGAGATGATGGTTTGGTGGTGGGGGGTGGGGTCATGGTCAAGGGGGCAGTAGGAGGAGGTATCTGCGAGCTGGCGTTTGGCCTCAGCGGTGTAAAGGTCGGTGTGCCAAACTACTACCACGCCTCCCTTATCTACTGGTTTGATAGTGAGGTTGGAGTTGCAATGGAGGGAGTCGAGGGCTGCGCGTTCCGAGGGTGAGAGGTTGGAGTGGGTGAGAGGGGTGGGGGAGTTCAGGTGGCGGTTAATATCGCGGCGGCAGTTGGCTATGAAGAGGTCAAGGGCAGGTAGGAGGCCAGCACGGGGTGTCCAGGTGGATGGGGTGTGTTGGAGGCGGGAGAAGGGGTCGTCAGAGGGTGGGCGAGAGTCTTGGTTGAAGAAGTGTTGATTGAACTTCACCCGATCTATTCAAGTAATGAAACATAAACTGAAATAAGAATTGAAGGTCTTAAAGCCTTCTTCATCTTTGACGGTATCTTCGTTGATCCATGTCTAATTAGAGAAGCTGTGGCACAGTTACCAATTGCATACCAACTTGAAAACTGTCAGTTCTGGCAGCAATCTGGCATCAATTGAAGCAGCAACACCACCTGATCCAGTGCCACAGCTAGCTTAAGGCTCTCTGTCTGATCCGGAGGCTCAGGAAGGGGTAAGGCTTGAGAGGAAACATGAGAATAATATCTACAGTTTGACCAATGAGATAAGACATATCCTTTGAACATTTATCATCAGCTTTTTTCCCTGGACAATAACTGAAGGCTGCTGATTCTCCCAACATAAGTTGTTTTGCTTGCTATCTAATGTTGAAGGAAAGGCACCACTTTTCATTCTTCATCCACAATTAAGTGATTGTACTACTTGGCCTGCAGAGTTGTCTTTTGCAGAGAGCAGAATGTATCTGTGGAGACTGTGTTGTCTCATACATTATGCAGTAGATCTTTCTGGCAGCACAATACCATTGCTTATTTACGCAAGGTTTTCCTCTGAAATATTTTGCATATAAATGTGTCACTGTATGTGTGTCTTTTCATCTTGTGGCTGGCTTTGATTTACACACAGAAAGCTTTTATTAAAGAATATGTACCGTGCAAAACCTCATTTAGCTATCAGATTGGTTATTCCTCTGCTACCTTGTGCTACCTTGCACTGCCATCTAGCAGATGCATTGCTGCTTTGACAGTACATTCAACATTTTTTCTGGCAAAATAGTCAGGGCGTAGAATTATGAGACCTTAGTTAGTTTAGATGTATACATTTCAAAAAGAATTTTAGATATTATTTCACAATTCAACATTGACTTGAGTCATTTTATTTGTTGACAAATACAGGAAAATAATTACACTTTTAGCAGATGTGAGTCATTTTGTGCTCTTTGGTCTGCAGCAGAGACTGAAACTTTATGTGAAGGACCACATTTTGTGTTGTTTTCTTAATATGTTGGGAATGCATTGACAGTAAAAATAAAATGGAGGTACTATTTTCAGAACTACACTGGATAGGAGCCAGAGAGGTGCCTTTAGTAGTACTCCTGCTCCTGACCTAAGAGATTCTAGGTTCAGGTCCCAATCCAGAGTTTGACAGCCTCAGGTAAATGCAGTCACCAGTGCAAGCAAACCAGTTTATGTCAGTGCTTCTCCACTTTATAGACAAATTGTGAGGCATTATAGACAAATTGTAAGACATAAAAGATCCACAGACTGTTTTTTTGGAAAAGAAAGTTACTGTGAAAGGTGATCTTTGTGGCAACTGCATATAACTTGGGAAAAAAAAGCTAGAAGAAGAAGAGAGAAAGGCTGTCTGATATAAATTGGATATGTTAGGACAGGGTGAGGAGGCTCTGATGTACAGCAAAGAAGGAATACAATTTGCTTTAAAGGTAGAAAGCTGTTCAGAAAGTCCAATTGCAATGAAAAAAATATGGTGGAGAGAAAAAAAAATTCAGAAAGCTTGAGGCTGATCTCAGAAATAGAGGAACAATCAGAACAACAACATGTCGACAGATAAATACATATACGTGATGGTTGAAAATTGCGGATGTAGTAAGTTCAATAAGCGGAGGTAATTGTTTTCATCTGTAAAATTTGACATTGGCCTGCGTACATGAAAAATACAATTGTATGTTAAAAGTATCATTAAGGTAGTGTTGATCTTGAGGCTCATTTTAAACAGAGATAACATAGCTTTTTCTCACCAGTGTGTCAAAGTCAGCTCTTAAGCAAATGGTTGGGTGGTATCTTTAATTAATTTCAGTCATGTTTTATTTTCCAAATAAGTATGCAGTGTACACACAAGGAACTGGGTCTGCCAATTGGTTCACTGGTTTTCATTAATCCAGTTATTACTACATTATAAATATTGTGACTATCCACTCTTCCAGTTGTTCATTTGAAGGTATTCATTGTGATATATACAAAGCCCTGAATGAAGCTGCATCGTACTGTTAAGTGAAAGTTTTTACATCCATCTGAATCACATGACAGAATATGATAATGTATATTCTAGCATGAAATAAATTAGAGTCCTTCAAGACGATGTCACAATCTGCTATGGTGCAATCTGTTCCACTTTATATCGCATTCAAGCAGCTGTCAGTTGTTGTTACCTCAACCGACAAATCACACTTCAAAATTAACTTGAATCAGTGTGTGAATTTGTTGCCAATTACATCCTCTATCAAATGGAAACACAAGTGTGACATTCACTTCTGATCCAATACTATTCAGATTTTTGGATTGTGGTGCATTTTATCACCTGAACACTGATGGGACATATTATCCTCCAATCACTGGCAGGGTACGGACAAATATTGTCGTAGAACACACTGAAGTTTAACATCAAACTGTGACTTTTTTTTAAACTGATGGAAATTACACATTCTAGCTCTGATCTACCACACAGCAGTGCATACAAAAACATAGCTGGCTTTGTGGGCTGTGTAAAGTGTGGCATCTGAAAATCCACACAGAAAGATATTTGTTTCAAGCACAACAATATTTTCTGGTATGTCAAATATTTTCTCAAAGTGTTATAGGTAAATATTGGCACCCAGATATTCATAACCTTTGTTATTCCTGCCATTGTACATTCCAGTAAATGTTTAACTTCCAGGTCTGATTTTAATATAACATACCAGTCAGTATCAGTTGTAAAATATTTCACATTGAGTTGTTCACAAAGAGCGAAATCTTCCATTTAAATTGGAACTAATGAGTTACTGCAATGTTATAGACTTCGGCTCACCCTCCTCGCTCTGATTTAGGGATTTATGATCTGTTTTTCTCCCCTGTCTGAAGGTTTCTGGTTGGATTTTGATGAGGTTTAACTGATATGGGCATCTCTCCATACCTTCTCCACCAGGCTAGCCTTCGCAGTTGATATCTGATCATTCTTCAGCTTGACATTGGTTTAAAGATCCTATTTTTGGGACTGAAGACATACATGCCCCTACCTTTTGGACCAAGTTTATTGTTTGGGAGGGTGCTTTCCAGTAGCAACAAAATGTAGCAAAATAACTCCTGTTACAGTATGCTCTAGGTTATTGAGAGACTGGAATGAATTGGGACCCGACAGTTGAGCTGTCATTCTGAGTATTATGTATAGTTATATCATTATTGAAAGAATGTTAATTAATTTCAGAATATATTCCTGATGAATGCCACCAGCTCCAGCTCTACAATCAACCAGCGCAGAGCGACATAGGGTTGGTGGCCAGTGGGCCCTGAGAAAAAATGGCTATTGGTAAGGAACCCAGACAGACCAGGTGGAAACCTTTATAGGAAGACTGTAATGTCTATGTTTTTAGCCTTATTTCTTAATTTCATGACTTATACTATGTATATCTGTAACAGAATCATAGTGTTATAGAATAATACAGCTTGGAAACAGGTTCTTCAGCTCAAATTAGTCCATGCTGACCATGGTACCCACTCAGCTAGTTCTAATTGCCCGCATTTGATCCATATCCCTCAAAACCCTTCCCTTCCCTGTCCAAATGTTATTTTTAAATGCTGCTATTGTACTTGCCTCAATCACTTTCTCTGGCAGCCCATTCTATTTCCACACCATTCTCTTCCTGAAGAAGCTGCCCCTCAGGTCCTTCTTAAATCTTTCCCCCTCACCTTAAACCTGTGCCTTTGGTTTTCAATACACCATTCCTGTGAAAAGGACTACAAGCATTCATCCCATCTGTGCCCCTCATAACCTTTATACACCTCAATAATGCACTTTATTCTCCTAATTGTCCTATATATTGTAATATTTTTTCCTTATTTTCCTTTTTTTTTATTTGTACCTAAGACGGTGCTGTGTGTTTTCAAATATTGTACACTTTTCACTGTACTGCTGTTATTTTGTAACTTGAGTGCACGAGACAACAAACCTACTGCATATACTCGAATAAAAGTTGATCTGATGTAAAGGTCAACCCCCTATTTTTTGGTTAAAAAATCTGGAATTTTCTATATATTTCATGGAGAAGTTCACTCTAGTTCTTCACAGATAACAGGTCAACATTTGTGAGTCAAGGTATTATCTTATACATGAATGTTATGATGAGGAAACAAATTTTTCTTGGGCTATTATGTGCTTTGATGTACAATTCACACCAATGTGGCCTTAGTTTAAGACGTATTAGGTCAGAGTCAGGTGACAACCTCCCTTTGTGTGCAGTTCAGCTGAGCTCTATTCCCCTGTGGAATACAATCACATACCGAGTTGAGGTTTTGAAATTTCTTCATCATTTTGTGTAAGAATGCCCTCCAGAATAGACAAAAAATATGCAGCAGCGTTTAAACTGAAAGTTATTGAAGTTGCAGAGAAGACAAATAATTATGTGGCAGTAAGAGAATCTTGTGTTACGGAGAAGGTTGTGAGAGACTCGAGAAAGATGAATTTTTGTATTTGACATGTTTAATTTAAGACGTATTTTGTAATTGTGATTTAAAAACATATGATATTTCCACTTTACCTTTTGTATGTATAACCAAAAGCTTACTAATTCATTTTTGTTTCTATTGTCTTTATCCCGGTAATTACCGTAATTCAATGTGTTTTTTTTTGTTTAGAGATCAATTGGGCTTCTGCTAATGATGCGGTATTTTGGACAGTAGCATGAATTTCAGCCCCTCAAAAGTAGTATCCACGGAATAGTCGACCCTATAAATGTAACCTTTTAAAAATAGCCTAAAAATGTTGACTTTTACACGTGTATATATGGTAATTCTAATCAGAAGTATTCTGTACCTGTGTTATTCACAAACACCAGTTGTCTCGAAGTGCTTTATAGCTGCTGCAGTACAAATACTGCTGGAATGTAGGAAACACAGCTGCCAATTTTCATACAGCAAACTCTCACAAGCAGTAAAGTTACAATAATCAGATAACCTATTTTTGTCAAGTCGAACTGATAAATATTGGCGAGGGCACCGGTGATAACTCTGTTGCTCTTGTATAAAGTAAAACCATTGTATCTGTTATCCACTCAAAAGGTCAGTCGGATCTAAAACTCAGGTCTACAAGAGAATCCAATAACTCTATTTTCTCAGTCAGTTAAAAATGCACAATGAATTCACCTTGCCGGCATCAGCCACAATTCTGTAACAAAGGAAAATATAATCCAAAAATTATATTGGTGGAAAGTCTCTGCATTAAACAGAACACTCTGAAGTATTTTGCCTTTCACCATCTCATAAAACAATGAGTTGTACAACAGCCCTCCATTGTGCCATCAAATTTATGCATTTATTTTGTTAACTCCAATTAATGCTGACGACAAACGAATGAATGTGGAGAATGATGGAGGTTACCTTGTCTTTCTCAATCACTCCTGCATCTTCGGTTTACGCATGCACACGTATACAAACTTCTGATATCTGTTTAATTTTAATGAGGTTTTTTTTTCAGTTGGCTCTATGCCACAAATCATTCAAGAACTCAATAATCAGATCCATTTTGAGATTAGGACAGTATTGTTTACAAACCTGAAAGCTTGAACAAATTTGAGACGAGTGAAGATTGGTTCTCGCAGGATGGTGAAATTTTGGTTGAAATGACTCTAAGATGATCTACTTCATGATGGTGTATTAGAACTAAACAAGCTCTATTGTCAACTCAAAATCCAAGCTGCACTCCAGCTAATTTGCTCATTGAAGATATCGGAGGTTGGGAATATTCTCCCTCAGCTCCACATAACTACTTAACCACCCCCTGAAAGATAATAGAGTTCATCCAGTAATCTATCAGGCACTTTACCAGTGACCTTTCTGAATTTACCTTTGCTCAACTTCGAACTCTGAATTGACAAATTTCAAGGTCGGGGAGTTTTAGTTGCTGCATGACAAGTGGAATTGGACTTTTTTTTATTAAACATAGAATTTAAATTTAATACAAAAATAATCATAGATTGAAGGTAGCAGAATAACTCAAGATTTAGGAAGAGCTGCAATGGGAAATTGTGATTCATTATCACAGCTCATGAGATCTACTTGAACCCATGGATTGTATAGGACTCTGAAATATCCATTATTCAATGTACAGTATATTAGAATGTTAATGAATTCAAATCCATGTCTCAATATGGACACAGAAAAGAAAAAAAAACTGATTTCATCATAATTTAATCTGCACCAGGCAGAAAGTTACTATATGCCAAGATATTGACTACAAAATAAAGCTTTAATCCTTATCTCTGACAATAGTTTTAATCAACCAATCTGTTGCAAAACTGATAGCTTTTCACAATGGGTGGGGTTTATATGATAAAAAGTGTTTCAAGAGATCATGCAGCTTCTACTAAATACATGAAAGATGATCTAATTTGAATGTCAAATGATTATTCAATCGAGAACCTTCAATGTTTGACACAACTTGGGATAGCAGGATGGCTCAGTGGTTAGTATTGCTGTCTCACATATCCAAAGACCTGGGTTTGATTCTGGTCTTGGGTACTGTCGGTGTGGAGTTTGCATGTTCTCCCTTTGCCTGTGTGGGTTACTGCTGGGTGCTCTGGTTTCCTTCCACAGTCTAAAGATGTGCAAGTTAGGTCGATTGGCCATTGTAGATTGACCACAGTGTTCAGGCTAAGGAATTAGCCATGGGGGAATGAAAGGTTACAGGGGTAGGGGGTGAGTCTGGGTGGGATGTTCTTCGGAGGGTCGGTGTGGACATGATGGGCAAAATGACCTGTTTTCACACTGTATGGATTTTATCTATAAGCCTTGATCATTGCTGAATTTTTAGTTAATTAATTGCACACTGAATGTGTAAACAGTCAGAAGAATTGCTCAGAGTATTAGCTAACGCACCTCCATACCAACTGTTGGCCCAATAAAGAGATGCATAAAACACCTTACATAGATATGCTATGTGAGAAGTAAAGGTTAGTTAACACAGAAAATCAATTTTACATACTGGAGTGAATCTAAGCATTGTTATAGAGGAGAAAATATTTACAGAAACAACCTTAGTTTTGCTTCTCTTGAACTCCTAATCAATGTGAATAGTAAATAAGAATGCCTTTTAAATTGTCTCAGCCTTGAGAAAGAGCCTGTTAATGACTTGAAAGGAGCATTGTATATAAACAAGAGAAGTTTCTACAAATAAATTAACAGATAAAATCTGTAGAATTGTAATTCCATTTGAATAATAATCGATGCATGATTAGTTCAAGGTAATGCAGTGTAGAGTTTCTTTAGAAACTAGAAGATTTGGGACTATATTTGCTTTAAACTCTGCAGATTTGGAAACTGAACTTCAATAAGTACCAAAGCTTTTGCAATGACATTAATGAAAATAAGTGAATGTAGTTGAATGCACTTAAGTCCCTGTTCATATGAACAACAGCATCATAATTTGTAGTCTCCTCTAAGGACTTAGAGTTCATTTGAAAAATAGTATCATAATTATCATTGTGCTTTCCTTTTAGTTACTGTGTAAATGGTTTTGACTATGAATGCTTCCCAAAGAAGCATAGTTCTATTCAGATGTTTTTCAGTTTAATAGTATTCCTTTATACTACACGGTCAGTTGTAGGGATGAGGAAACAGATGTCATGCATAATATAACAGCAATACCAGCGAATCATCTCTGGACCTGGTTTTACTGAAGGGACTCGTTACCTCAACTGACCATCTGTGAACATGACTAATAATTATGCAAAACAACAACTTAACGTCTTATTTATGTACAAGAGATTTGGAAGGGTATTACAGGGAGTCAAATGCATATTTAGAAAGGTCAGGCTTCAAAGTAAAACATTAGAGTGTTTACCACAGCCTTACAATAGTATGCAGCATTATGAACTGAATGGAACCAAGTAGACTTTAATTTGGGGAAGTAATTTTGTGCACTTCAAAGTGAAGAATGTTACCGTGGAAGACTGTAAAATTGTACAACTCTTTAGAGCTAGTGTTATCATTAAACAGTCTAGGCTTTCTTCAAGAACAAGTCATGGGTAATATGCTTACTGCACCGTTTGGCTGTTACAGTTTCACCTCACCTCCATGGTACACATGCTACAACCACACCGTTTCTATCTGCTCCCTGATTTTTGATGGAGCTTTATTCTAACTATCGTTTCAATGAGACATTAAACTAAGGCCTCCCCTGTTCTCTTAAGTGGGTGTAAAAGATTCCATAGCTTTATTTTGAAGAAGAGCTGAAATATCCTGATGAATACAACTCCTTCAATCAACACGCAAAAAATACCTAATTGCTTCTGTGAGTATTGGTGTGTGCAAATTAGCTGCCACCTTTCCTAATTAACAATACTTCCCAAAAACATATGAGGGGGCTGTTGTGGCACACTGGTAGTGTCCCTATCCCTTGCTCGAGGGGCCTACCTGTTCAAGGAGTGTGTAATAAAATCTCTGAACAGGTTGATTAAAAAAAAGTTACATTTTTTTTAATAATGTACTGAGCTATAATGTGCTTTGAGATATCTGGTGGTCCTGACAGAGATGATGTAAGTACATAATTTTGATGTTCTAAACACTGCAACTGTTCTTCCTGCTACAGGTGTTGATTGGCTCATTTGCAATTTTAGCAATTCGTGTTGCAAATTTCCAGCATTTGTAAGTCACCTTTTAACCTGCAACAATTCCATTTCCCACAATAACTGCAAAATGCAGCTCTACGGTGTGATGCCAATAATAGCAATATGAGCTGAGATAAATAATGGGGTAGGGTACATCTCTGAGGTGACCCACATTAGTCAGCAATCTTGGAAGTCTGATTATGTTGTACATATACCACCTGACTTGGTGCCTGACTTTGACCTTGTCTTTGACTATGCAGGTCCCACAAAAGGCTTTTCTTAAACAGTATCAGTCGAAAATGCATTCAACTAAATGGGACACTGTCCACACCAGGACTGTTTAAAGAGACTTATGCGATTATTCTTATTTGTCTTATTTATTCACAGGATATCGGCAGACTCCCCTTGATGGATCTTGTAGAATTTGTGGAAATACTCGGTTATTGGGAAAATTCCGAAAAGTTGGTAAGGTCTGCAGGAATGGTGTTGGATGTTAGAAAGATATTTTCTGTTATGGAAAAGCCTGTAAGTACATGCTCCCAGTCATTGAGACTATGATTGCAGACTTCCTTGCACAGAGATATCAGAAGGACCGCAGTGTTGACAAGTTGCTCACTGAGATTGGAGGAACAGTGCTGACAGCAAGAGGCCTTATCTATTTAAGATTTCAAGAAGCACTTCTTTTATCTGAATTTTAGCCAGGAGGAGTTGTTCCACAGCTTTATGTCACCAAGGAGATGATCAGAGAACTGTGTCATCTCTTGAGACCAGGCCTCAAAGCAAGACATAGTTGCCAGTCGATGGCAGATGACTGTTAGCAATGTGATACCTGATGTGATATCTGTGATTTGGGAATCGTTTCCTTATAAACTGCCTCTGTGATGAGGTGATGCTTACATTAGCTCTTGTAACATATGAATTATACGTGAGCAAGGTGGTACTAAAACATTCAATAATCTTTTAATACTATTCCTGTTATTTTCAGATAGACTTTATAATAGCAGACACTTCTGTGTCTAGGGCTCAAGCTAAGCAATTTGGATGTAATCTGCAGCACGCTTCCCTCTGCCTGTCGTACTATAAGAGAGAAAGCAGAGCTCAGTAAGATGGAGACTTTTACAGCATCACAATACATGCAATGGTATGATAATGTATCATGAGCAAGTCCCTTAAAGGTAATTTGTATAATATCTATGAGACATATCACAATATTCTGCCTTTATCCAAAAGAGAAAGAAATCTCAAACACATAAACTTAGTAGTACATAGCATGTGTTGTCAATTCAGCAATTATACAAATTGGTAAAATAGACTTAACATGATTACTAATTCATTATTCTAAATAATATTTTGAAGGTTTGACAACTCATCCTGAGCTGGTGATTGTACAACCATCTGAAGAGTTAGATGTTATTTGATATGCCAAATAAACTGAAAATGGGGGCTACAGTTACACTCATTGCCTCAATTAGCCATTGAATAAAGGGAAATTTGGAAAAGTGATTTATTACAAGGATGTCATCATCTCCCTGTACCATGACTAAATCTGTTGCTTTTTAATTCCAGGGAGCTGGAGGAGCATCATGTGAATGTAAAGCCTCTCTCGGTGAAGAAACACTGGGCAACTTTTGGTTAGCTAAATCAAACTGCATGCCTGACAGACCTTGCTGATTTTGTACAGTTTGCTGACAGTAACAGCAAAGGTATCTGCATTGAAAGCACATAATTGATTTTAGCCTGACACAACGGCTTTTCACTGGCATCCATCTTTCAGCAAAATGTCAATAGTTTGGCTCCTTTTTTTGCCCAGCAGACCTTTCCTAAAGGCTCTCTTCAGTAGAGGCAATTATTAATTCAATTAGTCTCTCTGCTAGTTTGTCATCAGAAAATGTACACACAGGCCCTATTGTTGCAGCATGGTTTGATAGATGTTAATGGACTCTTAAATTCCTGCTTGTACAGCATGCATTGGAATATGTTAATCTGAAAGTTGATTTGTACATTGAGCCCATTGTCCAAATACACTGCAGCCCCTGTTTTTTGTTGTCCTCCAAGAGGCCAGATGATCTTAGGATTTTGCACCAGTGAATTCTCCAGGTCACACAAGGTGGCTTACCAAACATATCTCAGTTCACCACCTATGGTTACATCTGAAAGGTGTAAGAAAATCTCATTATCTACTCTCGAACTGGAAAGTAAGAGGAGTAGGAATGCATGCCTGGCTTTGTCAAAATAGCTGTTTCTTCCAGACTACAAGGTGATATTGACAATATAAAATGTGAGTCGAGAGTGTGGTGTTGGGAAAGCACAGCCGGTCAGGCAGCATCTGAGGAGTAGGAGAATCAACGTTTCGGGCATAAGCCCTTCATGGGTCACATTCCTGATGAAGGGCTTTTGCCCGAAACATCGATTCTCCTACTCCTCAGATGCTGCCTAACCGGCTATGTTTTTCCAGCACTACACTCTCGACTCTAATCTCCAGCATCTGCAGTTCTCACTTTCACCTATATACAGTGTGAGTTAACATTAGACACACCAATGGTGAGAGGCACCAAAATTGTGAGAGATTCAATGTGCAGTTGGTATATGACCTTGTCGTTTGTTGGCAGCAGTCAGAATGCATTCATTCCATGAAAGTCCAGTAAGCTAACAATTTTGGAGCCACTATATCAAATCCAAGAGTGGCAGTTTTGAAACAAGAGGTATTGGCCCTCCACCTAGCTGAAGACTCCCCACTGTGATCTCACTGCTGGTACAAAGTGAGCCACGTTGCCATGAGGATTTTCATCATTCCCTGCAATGAAACATCATAGCTTCCTCTTGGCTACAATCCTGAAATAAAACACCAAATGAAACAGCCAATACATTCCAGCTTTGTCCAACAATACATCCAATACTCCTTACAACAGTCAACTAATTACTCTTATGCATTTTCAAGGTGGATGTCTCATGTGCAGCTTTATCTGTCCTCAGTGGCTGTCCTTGTTCAGTAGTTGCGCCATGTTTAGTGGAAGGCTGCTGACTTTCAATGGGAGAGACCGCAGAGTCTTGCAGAAAAACCCAAAGCAGCTCTAGTCGGTGGACTGCAATGACTTTAGCAGTTTGCACTAGAAGACAAATCCTAGCAAGGGCGCGTTGGATGGATAATGTTGGCAAATTAAGTTTTGTCATCATGTAGGAGGCCAGCAAGCTTGAATTCTGTGGCATCAGGGAATGGCTCAACAATCCAATAACCAGCTGAGGCACAACTGGCTGCAGAATTGTGAGGCCTTGCAAGCTCCTTTTACCACTGACACCTGTAACAACGGCGGCACAGTCTGAGTCTGCATGATGGAAAGTCGAGGTTGCATGACCTCATTATGAGCTGCCCTTGCAACTCTCCAACATTAGCCAGTTTCTGCTTGTGCTGCTATGGGAACGGATTCACTGACAATGAGAGCCTGCATCATGAGGTCGGTTCACAAACGTTCTTCTGGAGTCGGCCACCATTTCAATAGTGGAAAGGATGGGTTTCAAGCTCTCAGCAATAACCTGTTGGAGTCAGACTTCTTCACAGGCCCTCTGACAGGCATGCTACAGCACCCCAATATGTTTGTGCATGTTTATCAGTCTTTTTCTGCACACTACAGGACAAATGTCTGTAACTAACTCTGCTGCACCTGGACTTATGCATGATTTTGCCTTCTAGTCAGCTTACTACACACATTTGTTGCTAAGCACAAGGGTGGTGTGCTGGTGCTATGGCCAGAAAAGGATGAGACCGTATCCTCTCTCTCACCCATCTCTACTGAACAAGGTATTACAAATGTGCACTGCGAGGGAAGTGGAGATGGATCATTCCACACTCAGGGCTCCTACCAGAACATTTTGAGTGAGGACAGCAACTCATCAGCCTCTTTGCCCAATGATGCAAGTACCTTGTTACCATAGAGACAGAGAAATATTCCACGCTCTGTGCAGGAGCTCTTCAGAAAGTCATGGCCTTCCAGGCATTGGTCAGCCACAGGACAGCTGCCAAGGTCACTGTAGGCCAAGGGTGCAGGATGAGTAACAACCTTCCTCCATTGCTGCTGGCAACAACTGGAGAGCTCCATACATGAGAATTTATAAAAGAATGAATAAAATGTGCTTGGACTTCATGCATGGCAAATTAGTCAAAGAGTTACAGCTTGTGCATGCCGTTGTTTGTCATCAAGTTGTTATTCAACTTTTCAACATTGCCATCTCTTCTTGGAGCCTCTCTACTATGTCAGGATTATCATGGCTCTCCCCAAGGGCTATTCTGACGGTCTGCAGTACTTTTTGTTACTTTTTTGACTGTCCAGATGCACCAAATGACACTCAGCACAAGAGCCAGGGTTTCAGTTGAGGTAAACAACAACAACAGGTGTTCTACTTGACTGAAGGGATGATGTGTGTATGTATGAGCACCTGTCAAGCTTCCCTGTGTGACCCCTATGTTTTATCAGAGTACCAAAGCTGCTCACCAATAGCCTCATTATCCACCCCACAGGGATGCCTCATGCTCCAGTATATCCTCAGCATAGAGTCATAGAGATATACAGCATGGAAACAGACCCTTCGGTCCAACTTGTCCGAGCCGCAGTGGGGTCTACTCCCTGTTGCAGAGCAATATTGTGGAACAAACTGCTATGACCTGGAAGATTTGCTGGGCATATTGAAGTACATATCCCATATATCATAAAACCTATTACAGCAATCCAAGCGCCTGAAATGCCAGACAATCTACAGTCTACTCTCACTACAGATATGATATTAAAGTAAATACATTAAATTACAAATCACTGTTGAAGATATTAGCAGATGGCACAGACCATTTCATGGTTTGAGCTATGTTTCTTCCTTGCCACTTTTCTGGGTCATTCTTTCTCCAACCGTCTTTCAATGCATCCAAGTGCAAGCAATTCAGGAGGCTCTATCCCAAAGTCCTACCACTTGAATTCCTCCTCCATGCTTTAGAGTGCTCCGATGATGCCCCACAGATCTCCTGTGGAAGTGCATAGCCTCACTAAACAGCTGCCTGAGCTGGAGTCCCACTGATATATTTGTCAGGGCTCTGAAGCCAAGTTACCACAGTGCACTTTCTGAAAACTTAGAATAGGTTTGCAAATGTTTGTACGTCAGTTGATGCTTTAACATCCTTCACTGCTTTATTTGCGTCTCTTTCACATGACTTGTTGTTCACTGCTGATAAAACCTGGATCAACCTCATTCCAATACTACCCAAATGAATTTTACCATCCCAAGGCCATCTGCAAAGGGACTGGAGCTATACATTCCTTCTAAATTTCTTCATCTTGCTATTTTTCCATAAAAAATCTGGATCTAGTCTTTCCACTATGATTTTGCCTCCAGCCAGCTGTCAAAATCCTTTATTATTTGATCCATCCTTCTACAATGCAAGGCAGCACAGACTATTTCATTATATTGAAAACATCATTACAAACACAGTTTTCTCTTGTTGTAGGTGGTATAATGCAAATAGCTTAGACATTAATGCTAGCTTTATTAAAGGATGAATGCCTGGCATGTTTGTACAATATTCTGTTATTTAATCATCACCATTAATCAGTTTGCTTCAAATAGGTTATAGCTTCAGCAAGAGTGGCGGGCAGAGGAAAATCATCGCTAATATCTTCAATAGTGATTTGTAATTTAATATATCTTCTTTAATGTCATGTTTATAGTGAGAGTTGGGATAATGATGTAGCATTGTGGTGAGCCTAATACAACTAATCAAACTATCCATGCTGCTTCCTGCGAAGTGTATCAGATGCACAATGGTATATATTTTTTATCATCAATGACCCACATTTTGCCACAAAACAGTATACAATGCTTCTTGTTGGTTAAATTTGCCTTTGTTTGCTAAATTTAAGAATATTTACATTTTTTAAAAAAGTGTTGAAAACCTAAAATAATAATGCCATAATGAAGAAAACTTTTCTGAAACCTGATTGAATTGCTCAGGTAGCTGTGTACCTCCTTAAACAATCAGATTGAAGGAGTGAATAAAACAGTGCAAGGACTGAGAAGGAAGAATCAATTAGACTGTTTTAAATACATGCTGAATAAGATTTAGAAAACAAATAGAGTAAAGAAAGGTTGAATTGGATTAAAAGAGTGAAACATAAACAGAAAGGAAATAACCTCAACACCATTTAGTGCTTGAAAGATTAAGCCTTTACACTTGTAATAGTTAAATTTCAGTACCAAAGAGATTTATTAGTAGTAATTAACACTAACTACATTGTAAAAAGAGCATTGAAACATGAAATGCCTTAATGACCAAAGAATGAGGTGAAGCAAAGTTTATGGCACAAGTTAGACAGCAACATTTGCATTTAACCACATGTTGTGATGGACACATTCATCTCAGTAACATTTTAACTCAATGTATTGTTCATGTAGCAAATTGTAAGTAATGGTGCATATGTAGTGTTTTAATGCTGATAATATTAAATCTGAATTTTCAACATCTGAATACTATCCCTCAAACTTTCATGTACTAAAATTGTTTGAAAAAATGGAAGTATATTGTCCTCAAATGGCTGCCATCATCACCAGACCACAGGTTCAGGCATATCCAGAAAACAGAAATTGGGAATAAAAATGTCTGCACTGAAATTACCAATCTATCTGAAGACCTTGAAACAAGGCAACTGAATCAGCAGCAAGAAACTCACATCCCCTATTCTCATCCATTGTATGATAAATACACATATTTGATATCATAAGTTACTAGGAACTCTTCCAATTGAAAAGGAAATTGAGGCAGACATGTGAATATATAAAATTAACTTTATTTCAGCAGCTGCTGGTCAGAGAAGAGAGAAGGAAGAATGAATTTGTAACAAGAGCTGAATCTCTCTCTTTCGCTCCCCCTCTCTCCCTGTTTATCTCAATTCAGAAGACAATATATTAGGGTTAATTCAAGGAAACCTACACATTTCACCTTTGCTAAGGGTTACAGTTAAACAATTAAGGTGTTTAGAATGAGAGGTGAATAATTTTAAAGGGATCTAAAGGGCAACTTTTTCATGCAGAAGGTGGTGCATGTATGGTACGAGCTGCCAGAGGAAGTAGTGAAGACTGTTTTAATTACAACATTTAAAAGGTATCTGGATGGGTATTTAAATAGGAAGGGTTCAGAGGGATATGGAAAAGTGCTGGCAAATGGGACAATTAATTTTGGACATCTGGTCGGCATGGACGAGTTGGACTGAAAGGTTGTTTCCATGTTGTACTCCTCTATGACTATGACTCACGGACTCTATTTGTGGTCTCCAGTTAAAAAAGACTGAGAGGATTTTTTAAGCTACATAGTCTTTATTCTTTCTATCTGTGCCAGACACCATCCCCTTTTTAACATTTTATTAATTGTGATTATAATGTTCAAGATGTTTTTTTTTAAATCTTGTGACTAGTAGATAATAAAAATCCTCTTCACCTGCAATCAGCTCCTACAGTTTGATCTAGTTAACTGTATTTTTAAATTGATGTATCTTATAGCTATGTGTTCAAAAAGAAAAGCATTGTTGTGACTGACAGAGAGGGAAACCAAATCATCTTTCCTCACCTCATCATGATAACGGTGGTAAAACATAAGATTTAACTTATAGAGTGAGACAATGCAGCATTTCTACTTAAGAGCACCAAAATTAATACAGACATGGAACCCTTCCTGGGGATAAACTTTAAATCATACCATTTTAGCCCATATCATTGGAGTAATTTAAATTGTCAAGTTGTGGAGCCAAAAGTGTGCATCATTTCTGAACACCTAAGTGTCAGAATCTTCACTCTTTCAGTCAACCATTTTATAGTCTGCTGCAATGCAGGTTCAAACTTCACATCCCCGTGTGGATAAAGTATTCATTTGCAGTGAATGTTTAATACCAGATGTCTGCTCTGTACTATCAACTGTGGGCTAGACAAATGAGAATAAATCACTGTTCCCTTCAAATCTTACTTTTTCAGCACTGTCTCCTCTGAGATGCCTCAGCATTCTTGCCAAAAACAATCAGATCCTCTTGATAGGTACTGAAAAGGACTTGAAGAGGTCCTGAATCACATTTTCTAAGAACTGTCTGTGTGCGTTTTGCAAGGGGTGCTGATCAGCATGAAAGCTCAATTCCACTACATCACTTGACAGAAACAATAGAATATTTTAGTCCTAAGTGATGTCACAGGAGAAAGATTCTGTGCTTTGCCATGATTAGAAATAATCAAAACAAAACCTGAAAAAAAAACAAACCTGTCAGTGCATTTGTTCAGTATTCGATACTTGTGTGTAGATTTTCCTGGTAGATTGCATACGTAAAAAATGTAAGCTGATGCAATTTATTTACATAATGCTGCTGCCTTGCAGTTGATGGTTCTCTTGTTACCCTATTTTGTCTCCACTGCCTATTAGGCTAAAGTATTTAATATTTTTAAAACAATTTATTTAATTCATCATAATTATTTTGCAGTTCAGATTATGTTTAGGATAATTCCTCAGTAATAATCCAGGAAGAGACAAGTCAGTGGTTACTTACAACACAAATCATTGTGAATGTCATTGCCATTTTTAACAATCCAAATGACATTACATAGATTCTGGTTTAAGGAATGAAGTTATATCTATATGCAATTTTACTTTGTATTTAACATTAATTATTTCTGAGTCTTAAGAAGTGTAATTTCTACTGCTTGATGCTCACATATCTCTGTTACCATGCCTGTAATGACATAAAGTAATTTATTATGAATTATCTTGTTCTTTACTTTAAAAATGACCTTCAATATTATTGTTTGAGAACTGTTTCTAATTCTGTTCTTTGCTCACTCATTCTTCCATCCTCCCATCTTTAAACCAGTACCCTACTGGTATATGATTGCATGCCAACCAACATTCCTCCAATACGTTGCTCAAGTAAGCAAGAACTCTAATTAACAGAAGGACATTCCGAACCCTACGCTTGTAGTATCATGCCTGTCTGCTCCTAACTCTGCTGTCTTCCAACTCTAACCTCTGAATGTATAATATATTAGCATGGTCCTTTACCTTGAACAATCACACAATGACAGTCCACAGTACGTCCCACGGAGTTGCACTGTTGCATTTGCATTAACCTATTTCGAGTATGAGACAAACTAATGAGAAAGGAGCAAACCAAAAGGTTCATTTCAAGAAGATCAAGGCAATAATAAATGGTAGAAAATCCATTATAAGAGAGAAACAACCAAATAATGTGCATTATGCTAGGCCATATTGGATTTGGTTCTTGGCAATGAATCAAGTCAGGTGTCAGATCTCTTGGTGGGAGATCATTTCAGTGATAGTGATCACAACTCCCTGACCTTCACTATAATATTGTAGAGAGATATGAGCAGACAGTACGAGAAAGTATTTAATTGGGTGAGGGGAAATTACAATGCTATTAGGCAGAACCGAAGAGCATAAATTGGAAACAAGTATTCTCAGGGAAATGCACAACAGAAATGTGGAGGTTGTTTAGGGAGCACTTGCTGCGAGTGCTGGATAGGTTTGTCCCACTGAGGCAAGGAAGGGACGGTAGGGTGACGGAACTTGGATAACAAGAGATGTGGAACATCGAGTCAAGAAGAAGATGGAAGCTTACTTAAGGTTGAGGAAGCAAGGATCAGACAGGGCTCGAAAGGGTTACAAGGTAGCCAGGAAGGAATTGAAGAATGGACTTAGGAGAGATAGAAGGGGGAATGAAAGAGCCTTGGCAGGTAGGATTAAGGGAAACCTCAAAGGCAGTCTGCATTTATGTGAGGAACAAGAGGATAGCCAGAATGAGGGTGGGGCCAATCAGGGGATAGTGGAGGGAACTTGTGCATGAAGTCAGAGGAAGTAGGGAAGCCCCTTAATGAATATTTTGCTTCAGTATTCACTACTGAGAGGGACCTTGTTGTTTGTGAGGACAGCGTGAAATAAATCCCCTGGGCCAGACGGGATATACCCAAGGTTACTATGGGATGGAGGGAAGAAATTACTGCGCCCTTGGCAATGATCTTTGTGTACTCATTGTCCACTGGACAGATGATTGGGAATTACAGACCAGTCAGTCTTACATTGATGGTGAGCAAATTATTGGAGAGGATTCTGAGAGACAGGATTAATGATCATTTGGAAAAGTATAATTTGATTAGAGATCGTCAGCATAGCTTTGTGAGGGGCAGTCATGTCTCACAAGACTAATTAAGTTCTTTGAGGCTGGAAAAGCACAGCAAGTCAGGCAGCATCCTGATGAGGATTTACGCCTGAAATGTCGATTTTCCTGCTCCTCAGATGCTGCCTGAGCTGTTGTACTTTTCCAGCACCACACTCTCGTCTCTGATCTCTCACATCTGCAGTCCTTATTTTCTCCTAACTGAATTATTTGAGGATATGACAAAACACATTAGTGATGGTCGAGCAGTGGATGTTGTGTATATGGATTCTAGCAAGGCGTTGAAAAAGGTTCCCCATTGTAGGCTCATTCTGAAATTGAGGAGGCATGAGATAAAGGGAAATTTGGCTGTCTGGATACAGAATTGGCTGGTCCATAGAAGACAAAGGGTGGCAGTAGATGGAAAGTATTCAGCCTGGAGCTCAGTGACCAGTGGTGTTCCACAGGGATCTGTTCTGGGGTCTCTGCTCTTTGTGATATTTATAAATGATTTGGATGAGGAAGTGGAAGGGTGGGTTCGTACATTAGTGGAGTTGTGGATAGTGTGGAGGGCTGTTGTAGTTGCAACCAGACATTGACAGGATGCAGAACTGGGCTGAAAAGTGGCAAAAGGAGTTTAACCTGGAAAAGTGTGTAATGATTCATTTTGGAAAGTCAAATTGAAAGCAGATTACAGGGTTAAAGGCAAGATTCTTGGCAATGTGGCTTTCATTAGCAGGGGGATTGAATTTAAGAGCAGCAAGATTATACTGCAGCTCTGTAAAGCCCTGGTTAGACCACACTTGGATAATTGTGTTCAGTTCTTGTTGCCTCATTACAGGAAAGATGTGGAAGGTTTAGAGAGGGTGAAGAGGAGATTTACCAAGATGCTGCCTGGACTTGAGGGCATGTCTCATGAAGAAAGGTTGGGGGAGCTAAGGCTGTTCTCATTGGCGTGAAGAAGGTTGAGAGGTAACTTGATAGAGGTGTGCAAGATCATGAGAGACATAGATAGAGTGGATAGACAGAGACTTTTTCCTAGGGCAGAAATGGCTATCCAAAGGGTGCATAATTTTCAGGTGATTGGATGAAGGTTTCGGGAAGATGTCAGAGAAAGGTTCTTTACACAGAGAGTGGTGGGTGTGTGGAATGCACTGCCAGCAGTGGTGACAGAGTCAGATAAATTAGGGACATTTAAGTACCTCTTCAATAGACACATGCATGATAGTAAAATGAAGGGTATGTGGGTATGTTTGATCTTAGAGTAGGATAAAAGATCAGCACAATTTTGAGGGTTCAAGGGCCTATACTGTGATGTAGCTGCTGAAAATGTGTTACTGGAAAAGCGCAGCAAGTCAGGGAGCATCCAGGGAACAGGAGAATCAACGTTTCGGGCATAAGCCCTTCTTCAGGAATGAGGAAAGTGTGTCCAGCAGGCAAAGATAAAAAGTAGGGAGGAGGGACTTGGAGAGGGCGTCGGAAATGCGATAGGTGGAAGGAGGTCAAGGTGAGGGTGATAGGTCAGACTGGGGTGGGGGCAGAGGGTCAGGAAGAAGATTGCAGGTTAGGAAGGTGGTGCTGAGTTCGATGGATTTGACTGAGACAAGGTGGGGGGAGGGGAAATGAGGAAACTGGTGAAATCCGAGTTCATCCCTTGTGGTTGGAGGGTTCCTAGGCGGAAGATGAGGCGCTCTTCCTCCAACCGTCGTGTTGTTGTGGTCTGATGATGGAGGAGTCACAAATAAGTAGAATGGATGGCTTTGAGGTATGTAGAGAAGAGGTGTTGGAAATCCTGGAAAAGGTGAAAATAGATAAGTCCCCTGGGCCTGATGGCATTTATCCTAGGATTCTCTGGGAAGCAAGGGAGGAGATTGCAGAGCCATTGGCCTTGATTTTTATGTCCTCTTTGTCTACAGGAGTAGTGCCAGAAGACTGGAGGATAGCAAATGTGGTTCCCTTGTTCAAAAAGGGGAGTAGGGATAACCCTAGTAACTATAGGCCGGTGAGTCTCACTTCTGTTGTGGGCAAAGTCTTAGAGAGAATTGTAAGGGATAGGATTTATGCACATCTGGATAGGAATAATGTGATCAAGGATAGTCAGCATGGTTTTGTGAAGGGCAGGTCGTGCCTCACAAACCTTATTGAATTCTTTGAAAAGGTGACGAAGGAGGTTGATGAGGGGAAAGCGGTAGATGTGGTATATATGGATTTTAGTAAGGCGTTTGATAAGGTTCCCCATGGTAGGCTACTGCAGAAAATACGGAGATATGGCATTGAGGGTGAGTTGGAGGTTTGGATTAGGAATTGGCTGGATGGAAGAAGACAGAGGGTAGTAGTTGATGGCAAAGTTTCTTCATGGAGTGCCGTCACTAGCGGTGTTCCGCAAGGATCTGTTTTGGGACCATTGCTGTTTGTCATTTTTATAAATGACCTGGAAGAGGGGTTAGAAGGTTGGGTGAGCAAGTTTGCGGATGATACGAAAGTCGGAGGAGTTGTTGACAGTGAGGAAGGATGTGGCAGGTTACAGCAGGATATAGAGAAGCTGCAGAGCTGGGCAGAAAGGTGGCAAATGGAATTCAATGTAGCTAAATGTGAGGTGATTCACTTTGGGAAGAATAACAAAAAGATGGGGTACTGGGCTAATGGTCGGATACTTGGTAGTGTGGATGAGCAGAGGGATCTTGGTGTCCATGTACACAGATCTCTGAAAGTTGCCACCCAGGTAAATAGTGCGGTGAGGAAGGCATATGGCGTACTGGCTTTTATTGGTAGAAGAATTGAGTTCCGGAGTCCTGAGGTCATGATGCAGTTGTATAAAACTCTGGTGCGGCCGCATCTGGAATATTGTGTGCAGTTTTGGTCGCCATACTATAGGAAGGATGTGGAGGCACTGGAACGGGTGCAGAGGAGGTTTACCAGGATGTTGCCTGGTATGGAAGGAAGATCGTATGAGGATAGACTGAGACACTTGGGGCTGTTTTCATTAGAGAAAAGAAGGTTTAGGGGTGACTTGATTGAGGTGTACAAGATGATTAGGGGGTTAGATAGGGTTGACAGTGTGAACCTTTTCCCGCGTATGGAGTCGGGTATTACAAGGGGGCATAGCTTTAAATTAAGGGGGGGGTAGATATAGGACTGAAGTTAGGGGTAGGTTCTTCGCTCAGCGAGTCGTAAGTTCATGGAATGCCCTGCCAGCAGCAGTGGTGGACTCTCCCTCTTTATGGGCATTTAAGCGGGCATTGGATAGGTATATGGAGGATAGTGGGTTAGTATAGGTTAGGTGGGCTTGGATCGGCGCAACATCGAGGGCCAAAGGGCCTGTACTGCGCTGTATTCTTCTATGTTCTATGAGTCCAAAGACCTGCATATCCTTGGTGGAGTGGGAGGGGGAGTTGAAGTGTTGAGCCACAGGGTGGTTGAGTTGGTTGGTCCGGGTGTCCCAGAGGTGTTCTCTGAACCTTTCCGCAAGTAGGAGCAACACATTTTCAGCTCTGATCTCCAGCATCTGCAGACCTCACTTTCTCCTATACTGTGAAGTATTATTCTATAATCTATGTTCTAATATAAAAGATATCTTTCATTATCTCAAGCTGCCACAAAGTTAATGAAATCGCATCACTGTCAAACCAAAGGAATCATAACAGTTAACATATACTCAGTAAGAGTCAAAAGTGTGGTGCTGGAAAAGCACAGCAGGTCAGGCAGCCTCCGAGGAGCAGGAGAATTGATGTTTCAGGCAAAAGCCATTCATCAGGAATTCTCAGTAAGATCCCAGAAACAGCAACAGGTTAATGACTAAATTTCTTTCAATCATATTGGTTGAGGCATAAATATTGACTAGGGCACCAGAAATGCTCCTCTGTTCTTCTCAAAATGGCACATAGGATGTTTCACATTGACTGAGAGGGCACACAGGACTTTAGTTTAATACAAATGTGAAATATAACAATGCTGGAAAGCTTAAATAAAAACAGTACCCTTTGGAAATACTGAACAAGTCAAGTAACTTCTGTGAACGGAGAACGAGAGGCAACAATTCTTGATAGATATTGTGTGACCCACTGAGCATCTCCAGCATTTGATGTTGTGTCTTTGTTTTGCTTTGATTTAATGTCTGATCTGAAAGATGGTACCTTTGACATGTAACACTTTATCTAATACCATGTGCAATGTTAATTTGATACAGCCTTACTTTGACAGAGGGAGAATAGTTTTAAGTTGAAAAATCAGCTTTTTCTTTATCCTTAGCCTTTAGTCTTTGAAAATATTTTAGGGATACTAAAGACTCCTTGGTTACATTTGTTGGTAGTGCATGGTATTTGCCAGAATCACAATAGCACCAATATAATTTTCTGAGACACCACTGCTAAAGATCCTTAAGATATTTTTCTTAAGTTCTTTCCCCTAGAATTTTAGCAAAGGTGCTAAACTGTTTACGATAAGTCAGGCAATGCTTTAAATAAGATAGTGAGGAGGGAAATTTTAAACTTTTGTTCATGCTAGTGTGTAACTTCAGGCCTCAAGTGAATCAAATCACAATTTGGCATTGGATCAGCTGTCTTTTGCTGCTGTGACTCAGGTTACATGCGCTTTCATGTATAATCAGTCATGCATTTATATTCTCCAATTGTTTATCTGTTCTCAGACATTTTTAGCACTCTGCAGAAATCATGCATTTATGCTGCAGGTTTAACATCACCGTAAATTTACTGTCATTGTAATAGTAGAGTTACAATGTATGTCTGGAATTGCACCCTTGATACTGAAAGGGGGACTATCAAACTATCTTGCATGATAATGGCTACCCTGATCAATCATCATAGATTGTATATCATGCAATCTTACATACAGATCAATGACTGCCCCCTTTGGCCATGAATGGTGTCCAGTCCACTTCAGCTTGTCATGGAAGGGAAAGGTGTCTCAAATATTTGAGCAATAGATTAAACAGGGACTGCTACCTTGCGGTAAACATGAGTGGTATTCTTTATTAGCTGGATGCTGTCATCAAGCCAAAAAGATACTTTATGTATCATACAAATGAGTTTCAGTGCTATCATGATACCTGGTTGTAGGCTATATCAAATTGTATTTAAAAAATCTTCCATTTGACTGTTTGCATTGTGATTGTGCTCAAACATCCCATGCTTGTAAACCTCAGAATACTGTGTCCAGCATTTGATATGAATCTGCTATGAACACCATTTATAAATTCATCCTGACCATGCTAAGAATTATTCAGGAAACCAATTTAAGATGATCAGTCAGGTTCACAGCATGATTATTTGCACATGCTAGATTCTACATATATTCATACTCAGGACCCTATTCTTTCAGGCTAAAGGAATTTGTCTAATTTTGATATACCTGTTTCATTGAAAAAATGTTGCAACAAAGAATGACAATGCCCACTGCATTCAGCATGGCAATGCCCTGACAAATCAACATCTCCCTGCCAGGCTTGAAATTAATCAGCCAACTAAGATTAAGAGTTAACATTCCTTGCTTCATCATCATTCAGACCATGGTCCAACCAATCATCACCTTCTTCTCTGCTGTATAAATTGTTGCTCCATTCTGAAAGCGTAATTTCTTACATCCTAGTCCTGACGTGTGTAAGATGAAAGCTTTGACATTGTGTCACATTTTAGCAATGTTCAAATTCAATACGACCAAATAGTTATTTGGGCACACTGAGCTGTAAACCAAAGCAACATCTGAACCACTTAACCTGATAGTCTGACATCACATCTTATTATTTCCGTCCCGGACAGAGGCTATTAATGTTTGTGACTGCTGTTACGATTCTTACTTTGTTAATCCAGATAAGAGCATGAGAATTCCAGAAAGTTACTAGCAGAAGACTGATCAGAGAGCAGAAAGTTTTTTTTAAAAAAGAGTTGAGTGGATTTATGATCTGTTAGACTGCATTTCGACAATACTCTAGGGATACCTGGGCTTTAATTAGGCTGTGCAGCATTCATATTTTAATGTATTCCTTTAACAACTAAATACCTGAAAATATCTGCGATGAAGATAGGAATCCAACACCTAGAACTGTCTTTGATTGAGGGACGTTTGTGAGTGTGCTCCTAATGACAGTTAGGAGGCAGATTATAGCATCATGCAGACTCAAATGTTTATGTTTAGATTTTCCAACTCATACTCCAGCCAGGTTTCCCTCTCTCATTTTTCTTTTCTTTTAAATTCATAGTTAAAGTATTTTCTTTCCTTTTCATTTATGTACTTCCCTGTTTTTGCTTTGTAACTGCATCCTAGCTAATTAAATCTGAGTGCTAATGGGATCATCTGTCCTTTCCCCCTCAAAGTTCATGTGTTGAGCCAATACTTGAACAATTTGTCCTTTTAGCAACAACTTTTACACTTGTTCCTAACACCTGTGCTCCTGACTTTTTATGTTTGAAAACTGTCACAAATTATTCACAGGAAGGTTCTGTTTTTCCAAAAATGTTTGAACAATGTATGTAATTAAGCCAATTTTTAAATACCATCTTGTGTTTCTACAGTTTTCCCATAAGATGTATCTATGATATATGTGTCATCTGCTCCTTGTGGTAGCAATTCTCTTGTTCCAAGTATGCTCTAGAAAAAAAAGAGTTTCTCCTGAATTTCTTTTTTGTTTGATTTTCAGTGATTTATGCATTTATCATAGAGTCATAGAGAAATACAGACCCTTCAGTCCAACTTGTCCATGCCGACCAGATATCTTCACCAAATCTAGTCCCATTTGCCAGCACTTGGCCCATATCCCTCTAAACCCTTCCTATTCATATACCCATCCAGGTGCCTTTTAAATGCTGCAATTCTACCATTTCCTCTGGTAGCTCATTCCATACATGCACCACCCTCTGAGTGACCCTTAGGTCTCTTTCATATTTTGCCCTTCTCACCCTAAACTTATGCCCTCTAGTTCTCGATTCCCCCACTCCAAGGAAGTGACTTTCTCTATTTATCCTCTCTCCGCCCCTTTATGATTTTATAAACCTCTATAAGGTCATCCCTCAGCCTCCGACGCTCCAGGGAAAACAGCCCCGCCAGCCTATTCACTCTGCCCCTTGAGCTCAAACTATCCACCCCTGGCAACATCCTTGTAAATCTTTTCTGAACCCTTACAAGTTTCACAACATTCTTCTGATAGGAAGTGTTCTCTAGTTTTGTTCTCCCACAAGTAGAAATATTTTCTATCTCTTTCTGAGCAAACAATTTTGTAATCTTAGAGAACTTTTAGAGCATTTATTGATCTATTTTCATTGCAAAAAAAAAGATCCCCAACATGTACAACTTTACCAGATAGTCACAGCCTATTACTTACACCAAGAGAATTTCTTATGGTAATCAATTAACCATTCTGCAACCCCTCACCATGTACCTGGCTAAAAACCTTGCTGATATTAATCAGGTCTACTGAACTATAGGTTTGACCTGATCTCTGCTGGGATTCCAATCAGCACTCATGGAAGTGTGAAGCAAGTGTTTACTTCTGGACTGTTAAGATCCTCCAGCATAAAATCAATGTAATAGCTTTTTCAGAGCTGCCAAGAACGATAAAAATTCCCACATTATCAGTTACATCTACAATGTTTCCATTATTATTGCAGCATTTTTATCCACTATCGGTAAAGCTTCCTCCATTTTTCTGTTTTTACACTGAATTCTAGTAAATTTATTTTTATTTTCCATTGAAAAACTGGACCATACAAGAGGCTAATTGACTTAAGAATTGAAAAAATGACAAAGTGTTATGTAGGTTTATGTTTGTGTACTGAAGTTTTGCATTCAGTTCTGCATTAATGGAGAAATAGATTCTTTTGTGCCCAGGGGCATATAATACAACCCATGTCTTTCATCACCTTCACCCCAGAGAAAGCTATTACTGAGGTATCAACTTGCCTCAAAGTATGGTATATTATGGTTCTTTTCTTCAGTTGTTATTTAGTTCTGAATAGGATTTGCTTGTCTTCTGTAGTAAAAGGCATCTATATATGGTCAGATCATTACCCTGACTTCCAGGAACAACAGCAATTTGCACTGCTATTGTGCAGTTAACATTGTAAAATATTCCAGTATGTCACAGGGATGTTATCAGATAAAAACTGAAAGTGAATTATATGAGGAGATATTGAATCAGCTAGTTACTCTTTACTCGGTGTAACAGCCTGTTCAGTTAACAGTGGCACAGAACAAACCATGAGTACATCTTAATAATATGATGTAGATTATTGTTTGATAGCTATAGGTGCAAAATACATGGCAGTGAGTTTAGCTCAGTTGGCTGGTTTGTTGTTTTGGAGAGCAGTGTGATGCTAACAGCATGGGTTCATTCCCCATCATTCCTTTCAAGTTACTATAAAGAACTCTCCTTCTCAATTGCTTCCCTCGCCTGAGGTTTGGTGGTCCTCAGGTTAAATCACCACCAGTTGCTTCTCTCTCTAATAAGAGAACAGCCCCTATGGTCTGGTCAGACTATGGTGACACAACAAACAATTTATATTGCTAGATTGGCATAATACTATTAGAATTAGAGTGGTGCTGGAAAAGCACAGCAGGTCAGGCAGCATCCAAGGAGCAGGTAAATCAACGTTTTGGGGGCTTTTGCCTGAAACGTCGATTTTCCTGCTCATCGGATGCTGCCTGACCTGCTATGCCTTTCCAGCACCACTCTAACCTTGGCTCTAATCTCCAGCATCTGGAATGCTCACTTTCGCCTAATAGTTCAGGAGCCAGAGATGACAATATCAGATCTCAAAATAGACTTTTGATTCACCAACCAAGACTGGATAATATTATTAGATAGGACGGGCCTCATGCTATGTCCCTCATTAACCTTCTCAAAGCCATTGCATTACACAATAGTCAAATCTGGGAGGAAACAAAGATATGAATGTGAGTTTTAGCAGCAAGGGAGCTGGTGCACACCGGTGAACACACAATACTATACAAGCAGAAATAAGCAGTCTTCATGGTAAGTGGTTGGCAGCTGAAGCACATTATGTTACTTAGCGTCATAGAGATGTACAGCATGGAAACAGACCCTTCAGTCCAACCTGTCCATGCCGACCAGATATCCCAACCCAATCTAGTCCCACCTGCCAGCACCTAGTCTATATCCCTCCAAACCCTTCCTATTCATATAACCATCCAAATGCCTCTTGAACTTTGCAATTGTACCAGCCTCCACCAGTTCCTCTGGCAGCTCATTTCATACACAACACCACCCTCTGTGTGAAAAAGTTGCCCCTTAGGTCCCTTTTATATCTTTCCCCTCTCACCCTAAACCTATGCTCTCTAGTTCTGGACTCCCCCACTCCAGAGGAAAGACTTTGTCTATTTATCCTATCCATGCCCCTCATAATTTTGTAAACCTCTAAAAGGTCACCCCTCAGCCTCCGACGCTCCAGGGAAAACAGCTGCAGGCTGTTCAGCCTCTCCCTATAGCTCAAATCCTCCAACCCTGGCAACATCCTTGTAAATCTTTTGTGAAACCTTTCAAGTTTCACAACATCTTTCCGATAGGAAGGAGACCAGAATTGTATGCAATATTCCAGCAGTGGCCTAACCAATGTCCTGTACAGCTGCAACATGACATCCCAACTCATGTACTCACTACTCAAATCAATAAAGGAAAGCATACCAAACACCTTCTTCATTATCATATCTACTTGTGACTCCACTTTCAAGGAGCTATAAACCTGCACTCCAAGGTCTCCTTGTTCAGCAACACTCCCTAGGACCTTACCATTAAGTGCATAAGTCAGGCTAAGATTTACTTTCCCAAAATGCAGCACCTCGCATTTATCTGAATTAAACTCCACCTGTCACTTCTCGGTCCTTTAGCCCATCTGATCAAGATCCTGTTGTAATCTGAGGTTACCCTCTTCACTGTCCACCTCCAATTTTGGTGTCATCTGCGAACTTACTAACTGTACCTCTTATGCTTGCATCCAAGTCATTTATGTAAATGACAAGAAGTAGAGGACCCAGCACTTATCCTTGTGGCACTCCACTGGTCTCAGGCCTCCAATCTGAAAAATATCCCTCCACCACCACCCTCTGTCTTCTATCTTTCAGCCAGTTCTGTATCCAAATGGCTAGTTCTCCCTTTATTCCGTGAGATCTAACCTTGCTAACCAGTCTCTCATGGGGAACCTTGTCAAATGCCTTACTGAAGTCTATATAGATCACATCTACCACTCTGCCCTCATCAATTCTCTTTGTTACATCTTCAAAAAACTCAATCAAGTTTCAGAGACATGATTTCCCACGCACAAAGCCATGGTGATTATCCCTAATCAGTCCTTGCCTTTCCAAATACATGTACATCCTGTCCCTCAAGGTTCACTCCAACTTACCCACCACTGACGTCAGGCTCACTGGTCAACAGTTCCCTGGCTTGTCCTTAATACCCTTCTTAAACAGTGGCACCACGTTAGCCAACCTCCAGCCTTCTGGCATCTCACCTGTGACTATTGATGATACAAATATCTCAACAAGAGGCCCAACAATCACTTCCCTAGCTTCCCACAGAATTCTCAGGTACACCTGATAAGGTACTGAGGATTTATCCACCTTTATGCTTTTCAAGACATTCAGCATTTCCTCCTCTGTAATCTGGACATTTTGCAAGATGTCACCATTTATTTCTCTACATTCTATATCTTCCATATCCTTTTCCACAGTAAATACTGATGCAAAATACTTGTTTAGTATTTCCTCCATCTCCTACGGCTCCACACAAAGATTGCCTTGCTGATCTTTGAGAGGCCCTATTCTCTCTCTTGTCATCCTTTTGTCCTTAATATATTTGTAAAAAACCCTTTGGATTCTCCTTAATTTTGTTTGCCAAAGCTATTTCATGTCCCCTTTTTGTCCTCCTGATTTCCCTCTTAAGTATACTCCTACTGCCGTTATACTCTTCTGAGGATTCACTCGATCTATCCTGTCTATACCTGACATATGCTTCCTTCTTTTTCTTAACCAAACCCTCAATTTCTTTAAGTCATCTATCATTCTCTGCTCTTACCAGCCTTTCCTTTCACCCTAACAGGAATATACCTTTTGGATTCCCATTATCTCATTTCTGAAGGCTTCCCATTTTCCAGCCGTCCCTTTACCTGCGAACATCTGCCCCCAATCAGCTTTTGAAAGTTCTTGCCTAATCCTGTCAAAATTGACCTTTGTCCAATTTAGAACTTCAACTTTTAGATCCCTTTCCATCACTATTTTAAATCTAATAGAATTATGGTCGCTGGCCCCAAAGTGCTCCCCCACTGACATCTCAGTCACCTGCCCTGCCTTGCCTTATTTTCCATATTACAGCAAAGTTGTGAACAGTCTGAGTCAGAAAGGTGTTAGGGATAGGAGGATGAAACCAATGGCTAAGGAACAGAATTTGTTGCAGTTCCAAAGATTGTTGGTATGCCAATATTTCAGTGGATGGAATTTTTGTAGGTCCAACTGGATGACAAGTGGTTTATCAATTTAGGGAAGGTGGAAAGATGGAGAAATGTGGTTATGAGATACAGCTTGGTATTGACAGCATACATATAAAGCAAAATGTTATAATTTTGGTCATGATTTCTACAGATTACTATGTAGACTATAAATAGAGGAAGACCATGATTCCTTGTAGGCGAAAGTGAGGACTGCAGATGCTGGAGATCAGAGTTGAGAGTGGGGTGCTGGAAAAGCACAGCCGGTCAGGCAGCATCCGAGCAGCAGGAGAGTCAAATTTCGAGCAAAAGCTCTTCATCAGGAATGGTATCAGGAATCAAGAAAGCCCTGATGAAGGGCTTTTGCCTTAAACATTGATTCTCCTGCTCCTCAGATGCTGATTGACCTGCTGTGCTTTCTCAGTACCACACTCTCAATCAAGATTCCTTGGGGCCTGGTTTCAAATGTGCAATGTGTCTGCTGATACCTTGCAGCTACTTCTCTTAGGTACAGTCTTGCATAAGCCTCAAGTTTCTCAAAGATAGTCATGGGGAAGACTGAAGTCATCTAATTGGTCCCTGCCATAAAGTCTGCACTTTATCAATAACTCCATTTTCATCCCAGGCTACTGTTTTGAGCAGAATCAAAGTGTTCACAGCCTCATCATCCCATTTGACGTAAGTAAGCTTCAAATGCAAATATTCTCTCTTTTGGTAAGAATTTCACATCCATAAAATCAGGTACTTCAACCCATCTATTACTGTATACTGACTAATGCAACCTCTCATGCTGTGTCTGCTAACTCTATCCTCTGTAAATCTCAATTGATCCAAAACTTTGCTGCTTATATTCTATCCCATTTTAAAAACTCACTCAACATCTTGAAGACCTACACCGGCTTCTGTATCACTCACATCTTTGATTCGGTATTATTATCCCTGTCTTTAAACCTCTACAAAAATGTCTATGGTTTTTTTTCTAACAATGGCAATCATAAAACAATTTGGATGCCTAATCTTAAAATTAAAGCTTAAAATTGCATCTTGAAATTTGTTGAGAAGTCTGAAGATCCCTTCCACGAAAGACTGTGAATGTGTGAATCACGGGACTTTTCAACATTGGAAATGTTGTTAGGTAAGTATGTGAAGAGATATAGAGTGAATGTGCATTTCTAGGAAAAGACCTGTAATTATATAACACAGAAGGGAAGGGAAATTTAATGATCCCATACTCCTTATTTCTGCATATTAATTTGCAGCCTTTTCCCCCAGTTCACACCAAAATAGCTATACCCTCCAGCACTGAGAATTTACCACCTGAAATTTCCAACCAAACCCATACTATCTCCTTATTCTCTTATAGAAACCTTCTCAAGAACTATCTGTTGATTAACCTTTTAGGCGTCCACCGCAATATGCTCATCTTTGGCTGAAAAACCACTTGTTTCTAATTGCACTTCTTGAGGAGTGCCTTGAGATGTTTTTATGCATCAAAAGCTACAGTTCCTCCTTAGAGATTATGGCAGATCTTCTGGAGAACTTGTATAGAAAGTCTTCTTTAAAGGTATTTTTGTTGTTGCTCTTCTTCTTAAATGTGGGAAAAAATTCCTCTCAGCCTTTCATTCCACTCCATGTATGATGTTTTTAAAAGCTCTCAACAACATAAATACCTCATTATTTTTCTGAGATATGTCTTATTTTCCACATAGCCTCATCAAGTGAGTTATCAATTGTTGGAGAATATGGTACAGAAGCTCTGTGAACTGAGGCATCAGTTGAACAGCTGCAATGATGTCAACGCACATAAAAGAAAACAAAAAAAATTAAACTTGTTCGAGCAACATCTATCGATTTTCTAAGCAATTACGTGTAAACAATTTTTTTGTACTTGCTTCACAAGTATCATCAATTTAAATCTGTTTCTGGCAGAGGGTCAGCATGAACATGTGCAAAACAGCTTTAAAATATTTTAAACCATCCTCACTTGGTGAGAAAACGCCTTCATTTGAAGTGTAAGATAGTACAATCTAGATTTTGAATGTGATAATAGGTGCTTCAACACCATAAACAAGGAACTATCAAACAAATTAGGAAAACACATATATGGATAGTATAAACTGAGATATAGCCTTTAAAAAGTTCATGGCTTTGAGACAATCATTATATGCACAGCTCTAGTTCTGTTTGTTTGATTTATTCTTCAGTGAAAAAACAGTTTTAAATAAGGTCCAATAGTATTTTGCACTGCAATTTAATGAGTAGTGTTTAAGTACACTTTTTATGCCAGTAAAATGATGAAAATAAACAACAATAACTGATCTTCACTTTGTGCATTCAACAAATAATTTTCATGTTTGATAGAAATGAACATTTTTTTTTCACCTTTCACCATAGACATGCTGGATCCAATTGGAATTAATTTTGCCTGATAAATGGACAAGGAGCTGCTTTAAGATGCTGCCACATCACATACAACATATTTCGGTTGGCATAGACATGACTCCAAGAAAAGCAACCAGAATATCCACCTGTCTCAGGAGTGAGGATAATTTCAACATGTCAATCAGGTCAGATCATGTGCAAAAGACACTAACAAATGAGGTAAAAACACATACAAGCAGAAAAAAATACAATTTAAAAGGGAGCAGAGGATAGATTGATAACAGTTAAAATCTCAAAACTAAAAGAAACATTTGATGAGATTTTCCTTCAATAATCCATGGTAGCAGTTTAAAAATGCAACAGTCTGATCTGGGCTGTTCTCCTGGAGACAGCCATGCTGATTTAATATCTTATTTTCAAAATTTCTGTTTGCAGCAGGGATGCTATCAGTCACAGCAAAACAGAGTGAACCTTTTCAGAGAGGAAGATGGCTAGAACTGTTGTCCTTGCGTCAACCCTCACTTGCTGGTACGAGTTTTGGGGAAGGAATGGAGAGAACTGTGATGATGTCCATTTGGGTTGTCCCCTCCCCCTTGGTTTCTGAATCAGGCAGAGTTGCACTGTCTTTCTGTGAAGGTGACAGTGGAAGTTTTTTCACATTGGGTCTGATAAGCTTTGAGTCAATATTAGAAAGGTGTTCTCATTGTTCATACAGTAACGAAACAAAAACAGATGCTGACAGATCTGCAATATTTCTCCAGTAATCTTTGTTTTTTGTTTGTTTCAGAATTTCTAGAATTGGCTGTTTCTTTTTTGTTAGGTCTTAGAGTGTTCCTTGGTATTAGGAAGTATGAATGTCCCCAGGACTCCGTAATCCACTTTGGAAACATCCAGATCCTTAACAAGATTGAATTTGCTAAATATATAAAACCATCCAACGAAATGAAGGATCAGTTATTGATATAATACATCTTGTTAGCACCCTCCCCCTTCATCTCCCTTCCCACTGCCTCAGATCTTCTCTTCTTCCTCAGCTTCTGACTGTTGGTCAGAATTGGTTAGCCACACAAAGGTGAATAGCTGCGCGATTTTGGCTTGGTGAAACTGACAAAATCCACCGATCTATTGCCTATCTAAACAGGCAGCCCATTCCAGCCCTTTCCAGTTCGAAAGAAATTTAGAAAGAAATAAATTATTTTTCAAAGCAGCAATGTAAAATCTATGCAAAATGCCACTGAGGACAACACATCTGAGATAGCTCACTAAATTAGGCAGGCAGCTGAAATCATACATCAAGCCTGTGAACTCAGTTGAATATAAAGCATTCAGAGTCCTCATGACAAATTGGCACAATATTTGCAAGTTTTGTACTTTGGAGAGAGGGAGATTGTTTCTCAATGACCTTTATAAACAAGTCAGTGTTTAAATAATCAGTTTGGTAACAGCTGTGTTGCTAAGAATTGAAGTTGGGGATTGATTTGATGGCAATCAGTATGAATTATACATTTGCAGTCAATTTTGTCCCCTCCCAATTTCAGTCAGGAAAAGGAAAATGATACAACATTGCTCGATGAGAACATAATGACATCCATCTACCTGTGACCTCCATGGAATAATTATAACGTTACTAATCAGAAACGTTCGCTTATCATGTGCAAATAATTACCTGAAATCAGCTCTATTGAAGAATAATTGTGTTTATCGTTCCTCAGCTGTGATTCACAGCTAAAACATACGAGATTGAGTGATTGTAATGTACTGGAACAGCTCAAAAGCACTGCCCTTTAGCCTGTTGTATAAGCTTCAAATTAGAGTTTGAGTTTGATGAATTATAAAGATAAATGCAATCAGTTTGACTTTTTTTTTCTCTTTTTCTGTTTGGAAATATCTTGTATTGCCTTTTCTCTCCTAACTGCAAACACTGCTCGCGTACTAAATACTTTTAGCTTTCCACAGTGCAGTCAGGGACTGCAGGATTTTAACCCAGCAACACCAAGAAAATCACAATACAGTTTCAAAACAGAATGGTGAACAGTTTCAAGGGGAACTTATAGATGGTGATGTTTCCATGTAACTGCTGCCCTTGTCCTTCTAAATGGTAGAGATCATGGGTTCAGAAAATGCTATCAGAGGAACCTTGGTGAGTTAATGCAGTGTATCACAGAATTGTATACACTGCTAGCCCTGTGCATAGAGAATGGGGTGAATTTTGAAAATGTTCGATGTTTTGTGATGGATGGTGTCAAGCTTCTTGAGTGATGTTGGAGTTGCACTTACCCAAGCCAGTCGAGAGTATTCCATCACACTGCAGATTTGTGTCTTGTAGCTAGTGGGAGGAAGTGAGGACTGCAGATGCTGGAGATCAGAGTCGAGAGTATGGTGCTGGAAAAGCACAGCAGGTCAGGCAGCATCCGAGGAGCAGGAAAATCGATGTTTTGTGCGTAAGCCCTTCATTAAGAATGAGGCTTGTGGGCTGGGGGCTGAGTGATAAATGGAGGGGGGATGGGGCTGGAGGGGAGGTAGCTGAGAATATGAAATAAATGAAGGTGGGGGAGAAAGTGACAGATAGGAGTGGAGGGTGGAGTGGATAGATGGGGAGGAAGATGGACAGGTCAAGAGGGTGGTGCCGGGTTGGAGCTTGGGACTGGGATAAGGTGGGGGAAGGGGATATCGGGAAACTGGTGAAATCCACATTAATACTGCATGGTTGCAGTGTCCCAAGGCTGAAGATGAGGTGTTTTTCTTCCAGGGTAGTAAGGGTTTGGCAGTGGAGGAGGCCCAGGACCTGCATGTTCTTGGCGAGTGGGAGGAGGAGTTGAAGTGTTCAGCCATGGGGCAGTGGGGTTGGTTGATACGGGTGTCCCAGAGATGTTCTCTGAAATGATCCGCAAAAAAGGGTCCTGTCTCGGCAATGTAGAGGACACCACATCAAGTGCAAAGGATACAGTAGATAACACTGGCAGAGGTATAGGTACATTTCTGTCAAATGTGGAAGGATCCTTTGGGGCCTTGGATGGAGGTGACGGGCGTGGTGTGGGCACAGGTTTTGCAATTCCTGTGGTGGCAGGAGAAGGTGCCAGGAGTGGGTTGGGGGTTGATGGGGGGTGTGGACCTGATGAGGGAGTCACAGACCGAATGATCTCTCCGGAATACTGATAGTGGTAGGGAGGGAAATATATTGCTGGTGGTCCATTTGGAGGTGACGGAAATGGCGGAGGATGATGCAATGACAGTTACCATGCAAAATCACCTAGGATTGGGCTCATGGCCTTTGATTAAACTAAATAAGGTTCTTAAATATCCATTGATGAATTTACTACTAAATAAAGGACAAATGAAAAAGAAATGCATTTTACTTCCTTCAATGGCCTGTGAAATAAACATTGAAATTCATTGGGAGAAAGTGAGGACTGCAGATGCTGGAGATCAGAGCTTAGAAATTCATTGCCCCATTTCAGAGATTTTAATACCTTGGAATTAACACTCAAACAGTTAGCTGACAGGCACCCTACTGTGTTAATGAAAGGTTGTAAAAGCATCTATGCCTTCACTAAACTTGCCATGATAAACCTCAGGATTATTTCAACAGACAACTTTAAATAGAAAGTATGTATTTTTTCTAAACAGTAGTTTTTTGCTGTCATGTTTCAAGACAGTAGTTTTGAATTCTTTGATAAGTTCCTTTGACAGCTCCTCTTGACAAATCCTCTTTACAGCTATTTCAAAGTTCCTCATAGCTCGAATTAATTTTACACTTCTAATAAATTAAAAAATTAAATGCAAATTTTCATCTATTTTGAACCTCTGCCCTACTTCTCTTAAAGGACTCCTTATCTCTTCCAAAGGTGTCCTTGGAACAGAGGTTACTTGACCTGTCTAAAAGTATAGCCTTTCTCTTCAATGAACTTCAATTAAACATTCTCCTACCACATCTAATCTGCACAAGTTACATACTGAACATGTCACTTGCAAAAATCAGATCACACTGAGTCTGTCCACTTCACGAGCCACAGATGGCCCAATTAGAACTCTCCCACATTTCCCTTGCTCTCTGAAAATTTAAGTGGCTTGCTTTCGGCAGAACTTCGAGACTCTGGTGTTTGCTACAATCATTCTGTTCTCTTTGTTGAAGTTCCATTCTTTTTATCAGCATACAATTTGATTTTCTACTTGCCTTTGCAATGACAGCAACTTTGTTTTGATATAGCTCTTCCCTTCATCCAAATCATTTATAAAGATGGTAAGTAGTTGAGGCCCCAGCATTGATCACTCCATCAGTTGCAAATATCAAACACAATCCATTTATCTCAACTTTCTGTTTCTCTTCATGGTATTAGGCAAGAACTTTCAAAAACTGATAGAGGGCAGATTTTCACAGGTAAAGGGATGGCTTGAAAATAGGAAGCCTTCAGAGAGTCCAGAGAAAGTATATTCCTGTTAGGGTGAAAGGAAAGGCTGGTAGTTGTAGAGAATGCTGGATAACTAAATAAATTGAGGGTTTGGTTAAGAAAAAGAAGGAAGTCTATGTCAGGCATAGACAAGATAGATCAAATGAATCCTTAGAAGAGTATAAAGGCAGTGGGAGTATACTTAAGAGGGAAATCAGGAGGGCAAAAAGGGGACATGAGATAGCTTTGGCAAATAGAGTTAAGGAGAATCTAAATGTTTTTTTACAAATACATTAAGGACAAAAGGGTAACTAGGGAGAGAATAGGGCCCCTCAAAGATCAGCAAGACAGCCTTTGTGTGGAGCCGCAGGAGATGGGGGAGATACTAAATGAGTATTTTGCATCAGTATTTACTGTGGAAAAGGATATGGAAGATATAGAATGTAGAGAAATAGATGGTGACATCTTGCAAAATGTCCATATTACAGAACAGGAAGTGCTGGATGTCTTGAAATGCATTAAAGTGGATAAATCCCCAGGAGCTGATCAGGTGTACCCTAGAACTCTGTGAGAAACTAGAGAAGTGATTGTTGGGTCCCTTGCTGAGATACTTATATGATCGATAGTCACAGGTGAGGTGCCGGAAGGCTGGAGGTTGGCTAACGTGGTGCCACTGTTTAAGAAAGGTGGTAAGGACAAGCCAAGGAACTATAGACCAGTGAGCCTGACGTTGAGTGTGGGCAATTGTTGGATAGAATCCTGAGAGTCAGGATGTATGTGTATTTGGAAAGGCAAGGACTGATTAGGGATAGTTAACATGGCTTTGTGCGTGGGAAATCATGTCTCTGAAACTTGATTGAGTTTTTTGAAGAAGTAACAAAGAGGATTGGTGAGGTCAGAGTGATAGACATGATCTATGTGGACTTCAGTAAAGTGTTCAACAAAGTTCCCATGGGAGACTGATTAGCAAGGCTAGACCTCACGGAATAGAGGGAGAACTAGCCATTTGAATACAGAACTGGCTCAAAGGTAGAAGACAGAGGGTGGTGGTGGAGGGTTGTTTTTCAGACTGGAGGGTTGTGACCAGTGGAATGCCACAAGGATGGGTGCTGGGTCCACTACTTGATCAGTTCGGCCAATGGGCTGAGAAGTGCAGATGGAGTTTAATTTAGGTAAATGTGAGGTGTTGCATTTTGGCAAAGCAAACGTTCAGAGGATTTATATACTTAATGGTAAGTTCCTAGAGAGTGTTGCTGAACAAAGACACCTTGGAGTGCAGGTTTATAGCTCCTTGAAAGTGGAGTCGCAGGTAGATAGGATAGTGAAGAAGGCGTTTGGTATGCTTTCTTTCCTTGATCATAGTATTGAGTATAGGAGTTGGGAGGTCATGTTGCGGCTGTACAGGACATTGGTTAGGCCACTGCTGGAATATTGCGTGCAATTCTGGTCTCCTTCCTATCGGAAATATGTTGTGAAACATGAAAGGGCTCAGAAAAGATTTACAAGGATGTTGCCAGGATTGGAGGATTTGAGTTATAGGGAGAGGATGAACAGGCTGGGGCTGTTTTCCCTGGAGCGTCGGAGGCTGAGGGGTGACCTTATAGAGGTTTATAAAATCATGAGGGGCATAGATAGGACAAATAGACAAAGTCTCTTCCCTGGAGTGGGGAGTCCAGAACTAAAGGGCATAGGTTTAGGGTGAGAGGGGAAAGATATAAAAGAGACCTGAGGAGTAACCTTTTCACACAGAGAGTGGTATGTGTATGGAATGAGCTGCCAGGGGAAGTGGTGGAGTCTAGTACAATTGCAACATTTAAAAGGCAGTTGGATGGGTATATGAATAGGAAGGATTTGAAAGGATATGGGCCAGGTGCTGGCAGGTGGGACGAGATTGAGTTGGGATATCTGGTTGGCATGGACAAGTTGTACCAAAGGGTGCAACCTTCTGGGCTGTACGTCTCTATGACTCTATGACTCTCAGGTAACCTATCATCCAGCCATGCTAATAAAGTAACCATAGCATGACGAATACCTATATTGTGTGGAAACCATTTGTGAACCATCTTGTCAAATGACTTTTGAAAGTTCAAATGCTGTTGTTCAAATACTGAAGTTCAAATACAAACCTAAAGTAGAAATAGTGACCATATCGTACATCAAAGACATATCAGAAATGTCCACCCAACTACTCAGACCCCGAGGAATCTTAGTAGGCCACAAACCAATAAACACCTTCCACCAGCTCCTCACAAAGGTTAAAGACCCGACACCCACATCCAACAGGATGAACATTAGCTGCAAGATACTGTGCAAAGACTGTGAAAAATACTACATGGGACAAACTGGAAGAAAATTGACCATATGTGTGCATTAATATCAGTTTGCCACTGCCAGACACGACCAGTACTCTTTCATTTCCAACCACACAGACAATAAAGGACATAAATTCAACTGGGATGATGTAACCATCCTCGCACAGGCAAAACAAAGACATGCTAGAGAATTCCTTGAAGCCTGGCACTCCAACCGGAATTCAATCAATGAGAACATTGAGCTGGACCCCGTATCAAAGCCACTCAGATACAAAACCGGAAATACTTAAAAACAGAGACACTTAAATGCCAGGTAGGACAGAGCACCAACACCTTATTGACGAGGCACTGATGGTGTCACCTAATGAGACGACAAAACATCTGCAGAAAAACACACTGGCTCGATTAAGAAATCTACGACCTCACTGTTTAATTCACTTATGACATCCATATGAAATTCTAAAAATAAAGTTCAAGTATAATTTTTCTTCCATGTACCGCATTGTTTTTGTCTACTGCATTCTGAATTTCTAAATGTTTCAAGATGGCAGTAGAGGAGTGACAGAGATCAGGCAAATGAACCTGGGGTTTGTCCATTTCTGTCTGCATTTCTTTTCTTTTTCCTTTTTATTTCTTTTTTCAGATTATTTACAGTGTGGAAACAGGCCCTTCAGCCCAACAAGTCCACATCGACCCTCCGAAGAGCAACCCACCCAGACCCATCCCCTACATTTACCCCTTCGCCTAACACTACGGGCAATTTAGCATGGCCAATTCACCTAACCTGCACATTTTTGGACTGTGGGAGGAAACCGAAGCACCTGGAGGAAACCCACGCAGACACGAGGAGAATGTGCAAACTCCACACAGACAGTTGCCTGAGGCGGGAATTGAACCCGGGTCTCTGGTGCTGTGAGGCAGCAGTGCTAACCACTTACTTTTGCTTTTTTCTTTCTCTTTAAAGTCATTTCTGTTGTCTTTTTGCCTCAGTTGCACTGGTATCGCTGGCGGTTTTGGTGTGGAATGGTGGGGTTGAAGATAACGGCTCAGGCCTGGGGAGGCTAATTAAATATTGAAGGGGTAGCATCCAATGACGGCTGCAATGCCAGGATGAGGTGGAACAGCTCCGTTCCAGCCTGAAGTCTCCCGGCGAAAGAGGCAGAAATACCAGGCTTAATTCAGACTTGTTGGCTGAGCGAAGGCTTCAGGTCCACGACTAGGCCCGGACGCCAAACGGTGGAGGTAGTGACGGCAACAGCTTTGGTCCTAGTGCAGGACCTAATGGCACCAGCTCGTGACTGCATTGGCGAGGTTGGCTGAGCATGAACTAATGTCGGCGGTGGCGTTGGTGGTGGCGAAGTGGCATGGGAGAGTGGCGACTCTTTCTTTCAGCTTCGGCTGTGTGGCGAAGCGTGGTTACAGCAGCACTGTCGGTTTAGCCACAGGACGCGAGCCATTGGGGTGGAGGAGCCTGGATGCAGGCTCATGGCTGAACCAGATGTGGGAGCTGCTCCGAAAACCACCCACCTTTATTGAGATAACACTATAAGACAAACTTTCTTATTTTATGTTTTCTGACTTTATTTTCTTTTTAAGTCTTTACTATGTAACATTTCATTTCCATAAACATCTACACAATTATAAAATAAGTCTACCTACAAACAAGATCTTTATTAGATAGAAACTGCAGTAAATAAGATTAAGCATTAATGTTAACAAGGTACAACTGTTAAACATATTCCTTGGTGGCATCTTCTGGCTTGCCCGTGAACTTCTCTCGTATCTTTTTCCACATAACTTTCTTCATTTCTTCCGTTTGTTTTAATGTTATCTGTTGCAAGAACCATTAGGCATCTTCCACCATAAAAGCTTGTGTTTCTGAGATGAGGTTACTTGTTTTTGTCAGAAAAAGAATGAATTCTGGCCAAGCTTCCATACATCCATTCACATTTCTCTGGATCTGCAATCTGGGAGCTCTCCTCTTCTTGGAAACATTGCGCCACTCTCTGTTGGATGAAAGCGCTGAGTTCTTGACCTTTCTTGGTCTGATCAAGAGGGCATTTCTCACAGAGTTTCAGGAAGTGGCAGTACTGCGTTGTAGCCATTCTGAGGGCCTTTGTGCCAGTGGTTAGCCTTTATTGGGTCCACTGGCACCAACCCTTCAAGAACAAACAAAACTTTTCCGACTTTATATTCTGTGATTTGGTCTACTTGCAGTTTTTAAAATTGGTGCTGGAGAGTGGCAGCAATGAAGACCATTTTTTATTGCATTAGTATAAAAAAATGTGTCAATAAATCAAATCAAATGTCCAATTATTAGACACTTGATAAATGTTTTCAGTATTTTCTCAATAACTGTTATTGTTCTAGCTCCTCTGTTGAATAGGAGTGATATATTTCTGATGTATCAACCGGCTAACACCATTCCAGAAGGAATGGCTATTTTGTAAGACAACAAACAATTTAACCACTCAGTTGACATTTATTTTGAAACCTTAGCTCAGTTTGTGATGGCTGCTTTGTGATGCAGAGTGACACTGACAGCATGAGTTCAATTCCCTCAGTGGCTGAGGTTATTACGAAGGACTGTCTTTCTCAATCGCTCTCGCCACACCTGAGATATGCTTAAAAAATCACACAACACCAAGTTATAGTCCAGCTACCTGATGAAGGAACAGCTGACTGAAAGCTAGTACTTCCAACTAAACCTGTTGGATTTTAACTTGGTGTTGTGTGAAATTTAACTTTGTCCATCACAGTCCAACCCACTGGCTCCTCCATACCTGAGGCATGGTGACTACCAGTCATCTCTTTTTCAATGTCCAATGAGAAGCCCAATAGCCATCTGGGACAATGTGATTGTAGTTGGGAGAATTAGTTTTATGCCCTGAAGATTGCTGTTGAATTTTCACCTTGCTGACACAAGACAGAAAATAATGGCATAAAGTTATAACTTTAAAGGGGGAAGGGGTGAGGGGGAGGGGGAAGAGAGAGAGAGAGATAATGAGTGATTGAAAGAGAGAGAGAGAAAAAAAAACTTGTAAAATCATGTCACAGACATGATATAATTGCCTTGAGCTAATACATAAAATAATTAGGAAGACAGGGTTCATCACCCACTTACTGAACACTGCAACTGTAAAATAAGTGGAGGGGAGCTTCACATTAGTCATCATCGGGAAATGTTAACTGTTTCTTTTTACTGATGCTGGCTGACCTCTGAATTTTTCCACCTTTGGTTTGTTCTTCTTTCAGATTTCCAGCATCCACAGTATTTCACCTTTAGTCTGACATATAGTTGCTGTGTTCATTCTTTTTCTGTTAACTGTCAGTATGATGTCCTCTAATAAATCTGTGAAGTTAACAATCACACAACACCAGTTTATAGTCCAACAGGTTTATTTGGAAGCATGAGCTTTCGGAGCGCTGCTCCTTCATCAGACAACCACCTGATGAAGGAGCATTACTTCAAAAGCTAGTGCTTCCAATTAAACCTGTTGGACTATAACTTGGTGTTGTGTGATTGTTAACTTTGTACACTCCAGTCCAATATCAGCATCTCCAAATCATCTCTGATAAATCTATAACTGTGTACTAGTGGTTCGACACTACACCTTGAAATTTAATTCCTGGCACCTAATAAGTTCAGCTTGGCTTTCTAGTTTTCCTTCAACAGAAACTGTTATAACCATTACTTAAAGGTAAAATTATTCTTCCTATTTTTCTGTCCTGATTCACTGTCTTTGAAATATTTTGCTTTGATTTTGCTTTGAAATATTTGAACACTGAATAATTGCTGAATATTGAGGGTTTACATGAACAATGCTGCATATAATTTCCTTCACCATTCTAATATCATGTATATATAGCATGTCAAAACATGGAGAATAATCATTCATTCTTGAGTTTAAAAATGTCTATGTTTCTAAATCATTTATTCTTGCATCAAATGACAAAAAAAAGGCTGAGCAGCAATGTTTAGATTTCCATTTTCTATTCCATATTTGGTGACTGAGTCTTTTAATACTTTGCATGTGATTATTAATGTCAGTTAGAAATTCTATTTCTTTGTAACCTGAGCTTTGCTTTGCACTAATCCCATGTCATGCATGAGATGAAAGTGCCTAATACCAGTTCTGGATTAAAAAAAAAGGAAACATTGGCATTGCCCAATTAGATGGATGCAATAAATATTCACAAAAAAGTGACATGAATAACAAGGAATAATGAAAAATAATAATTAAAACGTGACATGCAGAATATTGCATGACTTGTGTGTCCTTCCTGTAATAGACAGATTAGAACTGCATGGGAAGTTTTTCTAGTGAATTAACATTTTGCTCCTGCATAAGTAAAAAAAAAAGTCATCTAATTTAAATGGTGGCATGTTTTTGAGTAAGATCACTTAAAATAGGCTGAACCAGAAAAGAAAAGCAACTGGGAATTGAAAGCACTGCTTCAGATTTTTAAAATTCAGCCCAAGGCTAACTATCACATTACTTTATATTGTATTCAGTGATCTAATAGTTAGCACATGATTATTTTCCTCTTACTCTTGGTAGGAGTTCATTTTCCAAGATTGTTTATTTATAATTCACTTAGTCTTAAATTTATCTGGATGATTGTTTTACTGCAGACAAGCTTTTCAAAGACATTGTTCCATCAGCTCACACCCCATTATCTGTCACCACGATTACTTTTTTGAAATCACTGCAATAACCTTTCACGTGGTATTGCCTTCGTCATGTTGAATTTTAGCATGAGAAATTGCAGAAAAGATGTTTTGTTTCTGTTTGAGCATTAAGATGTTTTAAAACAAGGCCAGTTCATTTCAATAAATCTTCAATCTGTAGCAATGCCCATGCTGTGCTAGGGATGTTGATGGAAAAAGTAAATGGGACACTTGCCTTTACTGGCTGACACATTGAATGTAAGAGCAGAGAGGATATGCTGGAAATGTATGAAACATTGTTTCGGCAGCAGCTAGAGTGCTGGGTGCAGTTCTGGTCAGCAAACAAAAGGAAAGAAGTGAATTCACTAGAGACAACCGTACAGGGAAGGATTCAGGATTAGTGGTGCTGGAAGAGCACAGCAGTTCAGGCAGCATACGAGGAGCAGTAAAATCAACGTTTCGGGCAAAAGCCCGTCATCAGAATAAAGGCAGAGAGCCTGAAGCATGGAGAGATAAGCTAGAGGAGAGTGGGGGTGGGGAGAAAGTAGCATAGAGTACAATAGGTGCGTGGGGGAGGGGATGAAGGTGATAGGTCAGGGGCAGGGGGAGGGTGGAGTGGATAGGTGGAAAAGGAGATAGGCAGGTAGGACAGGTCATGGGGACAGTGCTGAGCTGGAAGTTTGGAACTGGGGTGAGGTGGGGGAAGGGGAAATGAGGAACCTGTTGAAGTCCACATTGATGCCCTGGGGTTGAAGTGTTCCAAGGCGGAAGATGAGCTTTCTTCCTCCAGGCATCTGGGGTGAGGGAGCAGCGGTGAAGGAGGCTTGTGTCCTCAGCAGAGTGGGAGGGGGAGTTGAAATGTTGGGCCACAGGGCGGTAGGGTTGATTGGTGCGGGTGTCCTGGAGATGTTCCCTAAAGCGCTCTGCTAGGAGACGTCCAGTCTCCCCAATGTAGAGAAGACCGCAACGGATACAATAAATGATATTAGTGGATGCGCAGGTAAAACTTTGATGGATGTGGAAGGCTCCTTTAGGGCTTTGGATAAAGGTGAGGGAGGAGGTGTGGGCGCAGGTCTAGCAGTTCCTGTGGTGGCAGGGGAAGGTGCCAGGACGGGAGGGTGGGTTGAAGGGGGGGCGTGGACCTGACCAGGTAGTCACGGTGGGAACGGTCTTTGCGGAAGACGGAAAGGGGTGGGGAGGGAAATATATCCCTGGTGGTGGGGTCTTTTTGGAGGTGGCAGAAATGTCAGCGGATGATTTGGTTTATGCGAAGGTTGGTAGGGTGGAAGGTGAGCACCAGGGGCGTTCTGTCCTTGTTACGGTTGGAGGGGTGGGGTCTGAGGGCGGAGGTGCGGGATGTGGACGAGATGCATTGGAGGGCATCTTTAACCATGTGGGAAGGGAAATTGCGGTCTCTAAAGAAGGAGGCCATCTGGTGTGTTCTGCGGTGGAACTGGTCCTCCTGGGAGCAGATACGGTGGAAGCGGAGGAATTGGGAATAGGGGATGGCATTTTTGCAAGAGGTAGGGTGCGAAGAGGTGTAATCCAGGTAGCTGTGGGAGTCGGTGAGTTTGTAAAAAATGTCAGTGTCAAGTCGGTCGTCATTAATGGAGATGGAGAGGTCCAGGAAGGGGAGGGAGGTGTCAGAGATGATCCAGGTAAATTTAAGGTCAGGGTGGAATGTGTTGGTGAAGTTGATGAATTGCTCAACCTCCTCGCGGGAGCACGAAATGGCGCCAATGCAGTCATCAATGTAGCGGAGGAAGAGGTGGGGAGTGGTGCCGGAGTAATTACAGAAGATCAACTGTTCTACATAGCCAACAAAGAGACAGGAATAGCTGGGGCCCATATGTGTGCCCATGGCTACCCCTTTGGTCTGAAGGAAGTGGGAGGATTCGAAGGAGAAATTGTTAAGGGTGAGGACCAGTTCGGCCAAACGAATGAGAGTGTTGGTGGAAGGGTACTGTTGGGGACGTCAGGAGAGGAAGAAACGGAGGGTTTGGAGGCCCTGGTCATGGCGGATGGAGGTGTAGAGCGATTGGATATCCATGGTGAAGGTGAGGTGTTGGGGGCCGGGGAAACAGAAGTCTTGGAGGAGATGGAGGGCGTGAGTGGTGTCTCGAACGTATGTGGGGAGTTCCTGGACCAGGGGGGATAGGACAGTGCCGAGGTAGGTAGAGATGAGTTCAGTGGGGCAGGAGCATGCTGAGACAATGGGTCGGCCAGGGTGGTCAGGCTTGTGGATCTTGGGAAGGAGGTAGAACCGGGCAGTGCGGGATTCCCAGGCTATGAGGTTGGAAGCTGTGGGTGGCAGATCTCCTGAGGTGATGAGGTTCTGTATGGTCTGGGAGATGATGGATTGGTGATGGGGGGTGGGTTCATGGTCGAGGGGGAGGTAGAAAGAGGTGTCCTCGAGTTGGCCTTTGGCTTCAGCATAGTAGAGGTCAGTGTGCCAGACTACCACTGTGCCCCATTTATCTGCTGGCTTGATGGTGAGGTTGGGATTGGAGCAGAGGGATTGGAGGGCTGCGCGTTGTGAGGGTGAGAGGTTGGAGTGGGGTGGGGAGTAGACAGGTTGAGGCAGTTAATGTCCCAGCGGCATTTGGAAATGAAGAGGTCAAGGGCGGATAATAGGGGTATCCAGGTGGATGCAGTGTGTTGGATGTGGGCGAAGGGGTCCTCGGAAGGTGGGCGGAAGTTCTGATTTTGAAAGTAAGCTCGGAGGCAGAGGTGACGGTAGAAGTGTTCGCCGTCACGGCGTGTATTAAATTCATTGATGCATGGACGGAGGGGGATGAAGGTGAGTCCTTTGCTGAGGACTGATCGTTCATCCTTAGTGAGGGGAAGGTCTGGAGGGATGGTGAAAACTCGGCAGGGCTGGGAGCTGGGATCTGGTGTGGGTATGGAGCTGGGAGTGTGGGCGGAGCCGGTAACTGGAGTGGGTGTGATGGTGGGGGGAATGTGGGTGGAGTCATAAGCAGGGGTGGTGTTCCCCTCAGGGTTCTGGGGGCCAGGAATGGTGACAGTGGGATCTGTGGGGGGGGGGGGGTGTCAGCAGAATGCAGGTGAGTGGCGTTGGTGGGGACAGAAGTGGTGGCAGACACGGCAGTAGGGGTGGTGGAAGTCACTGAGCGTGTGACATCAGCGATGATGTGAGAGGCGGAAGTGATGTCACGTGTGATGCATGAGCAATTGTGAGGGGCTGAAGTGGTTGTGGGAGTGGCCATGATGGGGGCAGAAGTGACATCATCAATCAGCGTGGGGGTGGCAGCTGCACCAGCCGATATTGGCCTGACTAAAATATACAGATGAACCTCAATTATCTGAAGGACATGGGCATGGAATACTTTGTTCGGTTAATTGACTTCCAGATAATTGAATGCAGGATAATATAGTTTGGCCAAGCATCAAGACATTGCAATCTTGCCGGATAATCCCATATTTGGATAATAAAGCTTCATCTGTATTAGGGGAAAAGCTGCATTGGGTTTGGGTTGTTTTCTTTGGACAAGTGGAGACTTAGAGGAGATGGAGGCCAATAAAATTATGGGGGGTACGGATAAAATGGATAGAAAGGCTTTATTTCCTTGCTTCTTACAGTCTAAAGCCAGGAATTGTGGGTGTAGGGAAAAAAGTAGTGTAGATTAGAGTAGAATAATTTCATTTGTCATTTCTACCATATACAATAAAAATAAGACAGCGTTCCTCCAGGACCAAGGTGCTACATGAATACACAGACCACACGAGGACACAATCACACACAGGGCAACATAAAGTGCATAGAGAAGAGCAAAACATGCAAGACAGCACAGTAATTCCTGACAAGAGAAGACAATGAGAACAGTGGTGGACAAGCTACAATGCAACAATGAATGATCATCAACAGTCGATCATTCATTGTTAAAGTATGTAAAAGTAGTAGTTTTAAAGAGAGTTCAAGGGGAAATTCCACCACCCAGAGTGCTGAGATCTGAAACTCGCTGAAAGGATGGCAGAGCCAGAAACCCTCTCAAAAACAGCTAAAACATTCTTGTAGATGACCTAATTTTGATGTGCGTATTCAAGGTCACAGAAGAAGATCCAGAAAGTGGGATTAGGTTGATGGCCCTTTGCCAGTTAGCACAGTTATGTTAGCCTGATTACTCTCCAATGCTGTAAGATTTCATTAATTCTGTTTTATAATTCTTAAGAGGTTGCTGCTGACTCTTAAAAAGGATGTGGCTACATGTACAAAGAATTAATGATCAGGTGCAGAACAAAACTAACACAACAGATTAATTAGAGGTGCTTCTGTTAAGCAATCCTGGTTCATCGAACAATGGTTAAAATCTTCTAAGTTACAGGAAAGCAGTGGTTTTCCAGTCAGAACCGCAATATAACTTTCAAGCACTGGAGGGGCTGTAGCACAGTGATAAAGCCCTAGAAAGATTGTTAATGCCCTGCTGCATTATTTATGGATAAAGCAAAAATAATAGCTGTGACTGCAAAATATATCAAAATTACAATTGCTGAGTTCAGTAAAGGAGCCCAGAATAAGGGAGCTGGATCTTAATTTACTCTGTAGCATACCATTCCATTTTCCACTCAGTTAATGTGTATCTTTACTAATGCTTTATTCCTCCTAGAATATTTTTAAGTGAATGATTTGTTCAAATTAATATTCACGCCTTATCAAACTATGCCAGTTTGTCCAATTTCAGCCTTTACTTAGGAATGTATTGAAATCCAAGAAACATACCATTGTTACTTTTTTTTTCCTAAGACTAACACTCCTAGTTTAATAAGTCCAGAATTAAGGTATAACACTCGATGGACTATCCAGAGATCTATGAGAAAAACAATAATTTCACAATGCTAGATTAATAGGAAAACTTTACCAACTAGCCATCTCTTAATCAAAATGAATATTAAGCTACTTGGCCTTTTAAAAAAAAATGTTTGTTTGTCTCTAACTCTTGAATTACATATGCTTCCACTTATTGGCCCAGATTTTGAGATGGTAATAATGTCAAAACTGTGATTACTCCAATGAAACTGACCACAGGTTCTGAGGTCTGCACATGCTCAATAAACACAGGAATCCAGAAACTGTTGTTACCGACTTTGCATTTCTCCAAAGGGTATGCTTTTGATATCAACCCAGAATGCCATTAATTAGAATTTGTTTTTAATTGATGAGGACTTCTCTTATGCTCCTAGCCTTGCCTAAAGAATCCTTGAAAATGTTTTACACTGTTCAGTGAAGTACAACTGAGCTTCAAAAACTTATGAAGTTCTTAATTACTGCTTAAATCCTCCTTAGCTATGAAATAGCTACACAATATTTGTTGAATGCCAAATATCTCTATTGTAAAATGGCATCTTGCCTAGTTAAAAAAAAACAAAAAGTTATTTCGTAATTTATATGTGATATTTTTAACTTCCACCTTAATTCCTTGTGCATGTCTCAACCCTTTAGCTCACTCTCTGAGAGATTTAATAATTTAAAAAGAAGAGATGTTTTTACCTCCTTGTTTACTCTCTGTGAGAATATTACACTATTATTGGCTGCTTAGCCTGTTTGATAACATAATTGCTGTTGAATGCTGGCAGATCCTCATGAATTTGTACCAAATTCTAACTAATACTGTATAAGGAAAGGGGAAGTCCACATTACAGAAATGGCTAGATCTTTCTGGATGGCTTTATTTGAGAACAATGATGAGCACAGGCTTGTCATGAATTGCAAAATTCAGCACATTGTTTAAAACAAAAACTTCATTGCGCATTACGTGTTATCCGAGAAATGTGTTTGTAATTCTCAAATTCCCATCTCAAAGTGACAGCTAAATGAGTAAATTTATTAATTTCCTCAGAATCAGACAGTTTAATGAATCAATTACTTCTCATAAAACATGAAGAGTTAAAAATATTACATCATTTTCTTCAAGACAAGTTGAAGTCAGTCTCCCCTCATTTCCATTAAATTTGCAACCACCTTATGCATGTGTGTGACAACTCATTTGTCTTAACATAAGGGAGTTTCACCATTGTCAGCCTTTGTGGCAAGTCTCTTTTCTATGAATGCCACAATTCTTGACATTCTGTCATATAAAACACTCTCCAAAATGATGCGTGCTTATATCCTCAGAACACAATACTTATTGTTTCCACACAACAGGTAGGAATGATTTGTCCTTTGTTGAACCTATGGAGCCAATTCATCAAAGCTATACTTGTAAATATTTGCATTTCAAAAAGACACTAACACAGGTTGCACTCTGAGAGAAGCAGATGGTGCAAGATTGACTGTTCATACTGCAACCTCCCCCCAACCTTGTGCAGAAATTGTCTTTCTTCTGTACCAGTACCTGGGGAGATATTCATTTCAAGTCATGCACTCTTTCATGCCTTCTGTCGGCTACTAATTCACCCACTTGCTGCAATGCAACACTTACACTTGAACCAAAAGACTTCCTCTGTATTATTTGCCTGTACCACTACCACTGTACAATGTAAAATGTTGCCTTTCCTCAAGCTCACGACTGCAGTCAGCTTAAAGAGCTGATTAAGCCTTGGTTCAACATTGCACATAAAAGATGACATTTCTTGCAGCACTCGCTCAAAAACTGCAAGGCCTTGTCAGTATAGACTTTGTACTCAGACCTCTGAAGTAGGATTTGAAGTCAATTTTCTGACTCACAGGTAAAATACTACCACGATGACTCATATGCGTTCTAAAGATAACTTTATACTCACCATACAAATTCAATAATAAAAATTTAGCAGAACATAGTGCAATAGCATTTAACCTTCTGGCATAGCAATCTAATTATTGCATTTGGATTGGATTTTTGTATTTGGAATACAGATGTATAAGGCCAGTATTCCAATTTAGCATCAAATATCCTATGCCAGGGGCAATCTTATCTTCAATATTCTCTAACTGTATTTTAAACCCACTGTTCAGCAAAGTCCAGTTGTTGTAGTCATTGGGCACTTTCTTATCTTTCAAAATTTTATCGGAAGTTACTTTTGCATTTGATACTTACTCAGTTCACATCAAGGCTACTGAAATAATTCCACTACTCTCCTCTTTGTAATTTTTCACTTCGGATCTGTTTGGACTTCTGGTGCCTCTGACTGGTCAGTTCAGGTAAGTACAGCTCCAAATCCTCACAAATGATACTTGAGTTCAGAAAATTAAATGCTGAATTGTTCCCAAGTGTTTTGCTGGGATTTAAATTTCACAGATTTTGTTCGTGCTAAGAAAATGATTTACAAATTAATTTCCATTGAGAACCAATCTTCCACTAGAAATATAGCTTGAGAGAGGAAATTACTACTACACTCAATTATTAATATTTCAAAATCGTGAGATATAAATCCCACAAAAAGTGTTTTCATTGTGAAGGTGTGAAGTTATCTTAATCCAGTATCCAAGTTACTAATCTACTCTGTTTGAGCCAAATTTTAAATCTCATTGCAAATAAGAAATACATACAACCAATTTAATTGTTCAGAAATACTCAAAGCAAAGACTTACCAAAATATTAAGCAGAGAGCCTTCATTATTTGCTTGTAATACATCAAATTCCTGAAGGCAAAAAAGAGACATGCAGCATCCATATCTGAAATAATTAGAAAACCCTATGTCTCTTTGAATTCTCCTTTACAAAATTGGGCTGTGGTAAGTACAACAGTACCAGTCAAATTACATCCAGAAACATGAGGTTGAACAATGGCCTAAGTATCGATCCTGAAAGAGGGCACTACAGAAGCCACCAAAAGAGATACATTTCTCAAGAAAATAACTAAAATTGGATGCAGGAACTGCAGAAGGGCCCCTTCCATCATTAAGTTTCTCTCCACAACCCAACTCACTTTTAAGCTCTCCTTCAGCCACTTGAGTTTGTCAGAATGTGCTGCTGATCTCGCCAAAGGAGTAGAAGGTCTGTCTACATTAAAGCTGGAACAAATATGGAGAGAGCCATGGCACTGCGTCTGGTACTAAAGTTCACAGAGTTGGAGTTGAGAAAGGAGTAGCACCAGAAGTCCAAACAGATCCGAAGTGAAAATAACCTCTGCAATGTTAAAAGCCATGGATTGCAGATAGGTCATTGATATAACCCAACAACCATCTTCTCCATAGTGCTCAGGATTCGAAGGCATTGACCCCTATTTGTCTGATCTTCTCCCTTCCATTATGTATTACTTTGTTTTACAAAGGGAGAGAATGGATTTCAGTGACTATGTGACACTGTCTTTGATGATGTGATCTGCTATAGCTGAATACTGGACTTCTGTGGAGGTAATGAGATGTAGATCTGAAGCTGAATGTGTTAGATGATGTGTGAGGGAGAGGTGGAATATTAGGATACTAGACATGAGTCCAGGGTGTTGACAGTGCTGTTGGGTAAGTAATAGAAGTGACATGTAGTAGGCAGTGTGAGAGGTTGCAAGTGTGATGGGGAGAAGATACTTTGAGATTCAGTGACTTTGACCACTGGTGTGAGATCATTAGACTTCTTATGGTGCTGTTGTCAGACATTTGGTTCAGACTTTGTAAGTTGACTGCCCCAGCTACCTACCCCTGGACCTTCCCAAAACGGGCCCATTAGAATCTCTGCCCCTAGTGGAATCATGCCATCTCTGTTCTTGCCCACTTGTGCCATGAATGTCTCCCATACTGCATCAGTCACTTAAAGAGAAGTTTGCCTGTCCTAACGTTTAGTTTGCAATAAGTTACATGGTAGTGTTTGTTTTTGTACAACTTCTCTTTAAGTTACAGGCGGTCTTTAAGAAGCAAAGGCTGACTAGCCCACATGTTTTAGAAAGAACACTGTACTATGCAGGCGTGTGATGAATGAAAAACCAAGGTGTCCTAATTTTTGGCTGGTAGTGTTATGTAGATGAGTTAAGAGGAAGTGAGGACTGCAGATGCTGGAGATCAGAGACGAGAATGTGGTGCTGGAAAAGCACCAGATACTACAAATAACAGATACTGCCTCAGGCAAAATGGCTTTCAAGTTAAAAAATTGTACGGTGTAAGGGGTGTGGCCAGTGCTCCCAGCTCAGCTTTTCTCTGGTTTGGTTTGGCGCAGGAGATGAGCAGTTGAATTGACGATTCAGGCATTAGCCCTTGAACATCCTGATGAAGGGCTTATGCCCGAAACATTGATTTCCCTGTTCCTCGGGTGCTGCCTGACCTGCTGTGCTTTTCCAGCACAATACTTTAGACAGATGAATGGACTAATGGCTATTCTATAAATCTGTCCATCAGGTTGTTCTTAAGCTAGGTAAATGACCTGAAAATTTCATAAACCTTTATATTGGTTTGTAACAAAAAATAATATTTCCCGAGCAATTGCAAAAAAATCTAATGGACAACTATATTTACATTTTATTTGCCACATTCCATCAGCTGGTCTACCATTATCCTTCCTTCAGTTCCCCTATTTTGTGTCATTCACAAAGTTGAAAATGGTAATCTGCACACATGCGTCCAGGTCATTATTATATATTAGATCCAGCTTTGACCACTGAAGAACTGTCCTTCATCCAATCTGAAAAATGGCCATGCATCATTGCTCTCTGTTTCCTCTCATTCAGTTGAATTTGCATCAATGCCATCACTCTCCTTTTTACTCCTCAGGCTTTAATATTGCTCACAGGCCTGGTCAGTGCCAATTTATCAAATGCTTTTTCAAAGTCCGTGCACACCACATTAAAAATATTAGCTCGTCAATCTCTTCTATTCCCTCTTCAGAAGATCAACCAAGTTAATGAATCACTATTTATCTTTAAGAAATCTTTGCCAACTTTCCTTCATGAATTTGGACTTGTCGGAGTGTTTGTAAATGAACTTTACAATAGGTTTCCACCACCAAGCTTACACTGATGAGTTCATCAATGCTGGGCTAATCCTTAGACATTCTTTTTTGAATAAGGTGTAATGTGTGAAATTCTCCGATATTCTGCCACTATCTCTGTATCAAAGCAAGACTGGAAGATGACAATCAGTTCTCCTGCAATTTCCACCTTCAATTTCCACAGTACCCTCTGATGCAACTGTTTCAGTTCCTGGTGACGTATTGACTTCAAGTGGAACCAATCTTTCTAATACCTTCTCTTGAACAATATTTTGCCCATCTATTAAGTCAAGTATCTTCTCTTTCAATAAGACTTTGCCAACAAATTCTTCCTTGGCAAAGGTAGACATGAAGAAATGATTAGTGTCTCAGCTATAATTTATACCTCCTATAACGATGCTGCTCCTTTAACATGGTTATGTTGTCTTTGGGGTTTTTTTTCAGAGGGATTGTAAAGTCTCAATTTCTGATGTGTCTGGTTTGCATGGGTTTTAGGTTCAATTTGTTCATAGCTAACAGATACTGCCTCAGGCAAAAGCTTTCAAGTCTTAAAAAGTTGTACAATGAAAGGGAAGTGGCCAGTGCTCCCAGCTCAGCTTTTCTCTGGCTTGGTTTGGTTTGGTTTTTAGCAGTCTGGCTGTTCAGAGTTGTTGGTCAGTTGTTAGCTGGGAATCCAAAAGAAACAGTGACATGGAAGTTAAGAATCACGCAGCATCAGGTGATAGTCCAACAGGTTTATTTGGAAGCACTCGCTTTCGGAGCACTGCTCCTTCATCAGGCGGTTGCAGAATACAAGGTCGTAAGACACAGAATTTATAGCAAAAGTTTATAGTGTGATGCAACTGAAATTATATGTTGAAAAAGACCAGGATTGTTTGTTAAATCTCTCATCTTTTAGAATGACCATATTGGTTTCAGTTATTTCATATGTATATCCCAGAACTTATTTTTAAAGTACCATTCTGAAGTGAACTTTAACAATAGGTACCATGTCATCTCAGATACTATATAGAAGGTGTGAGGTATGGCCTGGGGCTGAATGGTGCTCAGTGGTTGGCACTGCTGCCACAGAGCACCAGGGACCCAGGTTTAATTCCCACCTCGGGTAACTGCCTGCATGGAGTTTGCACATTCTCCCTGTGTGTGCGTGGGTTTCCTTCAAGTGCTCCGGTTTCCTCCCACAATCCAAAGATATGCAGGTCAGGTGAATTGGTTATGCTAAATTGCCCATAGGTGAAGTGCATTAGTCAGGCATAAATATAGGGTAAGGGAATGGATCTGGGCAGGTTTCTCTTCAGCGGTCAGTGTGGACTTATTGGGCTGATGGGCCTGTTCCATACTGTAGGGAATCTAATCTAATTATTAATGTGCCCTGTGTGAGGCTGTCTATGCCTTAATGTTCAGACTGATTGTATTTCTAAAAAAGGGATTTACAGAATCTTACATGGATTCAGGCAGTTTTTGAGCAAAATGAAATGGAATGCTGCAAGTACAAATTCACCCCACAAACTTATATGTATGTGTGAGTGGCTGCGCATGGGTAGGTGGGTGTGTGGGGGGGTCAGGGGTTATGAGTCTCTGTGCGAGAGTGTGTGTATGTTTCTGTGTGTGAATGTGAGTATAAACGGGTATAAGTCTGTGAGAGGGTACGGGTGTGAGTGTGGGTGTGTATGTGTGAGCGCATGAGAGAGAGCTTGTGTATGAGAGACGGTCTGCATGAGTGCATGGGTCTGTAGGAGTGTGTGTGTGTGTGTTACTGAGAGAGCGGGAGAGAATGTGTAGTGCAGTGGGGTCATCTGTAGTGTCACATGAACTAAAGGTCGTGTTTGAGGCCATCTCCATGGGTGCCAAACCTGGCTATCAGCCTCTGCTCGGCGACTTTGCACTGTTGCCTGTCCCGAAGTCCACCTTGGAGGATGGTCTTGGTTCACGATACACTGCAGGTGACCCCACTGCACTACAGACACACACACACTCACGCAGACACACCCACACTCACACACACACACATATCCTCTCACAGACTTATACCCCTTTGCACTCACACTCACACACATACAGATACACACACTCTCTCACAGACACTCTTACCGCACCTCCCCTGTCCCCCAACAGGGTGCATTTATACTTGCAGAATTATATTTTCTTTTGCTCAAAAACTGCGTGAATCCATGTAAGATTCTGTAAATCCCTTTTTTAGAAATAGAGAGTCAGTCTGAATATTGGGGCACAGACGGCCTCACACAGGACACCTCACACCTTCAATTCATTATCTAAAATGACATGGTACTTATTATTAAAGTTCACTTGAGAATGTAAATCTAAAAAAAACGTTCTGGGATTTACATATGAAAGAACTGAAACCAAATGGTCATTCTAAAAGATGAGAGACTTAACAAACAATCCTGGTCTTTTTCAATATATAATTTCACTTGCATCACACTGTAAACTTTTGCTATAAATTCTGTGTCCTATGATCTTGTACTCTACAACCAGCTGATGAAGGAGCAGCGATCTGAAAGCTAGTGTTTCTCAATAAACCTGTTGGACTAAAACCTGGTGTTGTGTGATTTTTAACTTTGTACACCCCAATCCAACACCAGCACCTCCAAATAATGACATGGAAGAATATGTTCCATGTTAAATCTCTCTGACATCTCTATTGGCACACCCTGTGTTTGATTTTACTTTTTTTTGTCAAGGGGATGTTTATGGGGATGCTGTACGTATTTGGAACAGCATTATGAAGTTGTGATAGAGTTGATTGGATTTTTAAGTAGTTAAGTTATTTTATATTCTGTTCTCTTTTGTTTGTGTTTCATTGAGTAATCTTGCAAATAAATTCTATTTTGTTTAAAACTAAATATTTTTGCCAGCTGCATCACTTCTGAGAAATCTGCACTACACCTGCTTAAAACAACTAGCAAAGTTAGAGTCTGGGCTAACTTCTTGATATGTTTTGAGGGAGTCTGGTTTGGTCCATAACACTCCACACATGGATTCCTTTTTACATGTCCCATTGGTGCATTCTTTTTATTGCTTTTTACTATTTATTCAGCTACATAAATCTTTTGGAATTCCTGTTCTGCTCAAACCAATGCGTCCCAGCCATTATTCTGTCAGGTTCGATAACTGTTCATTCAACACTCTCGCAGACCATAAAAAAACCAATGAAAGAACTTCTCAAACTAAGCATCTTGTTAGAAAATGTCATATAATTTTAAATATTGAATTTTACATGCAGGCTAATTAATGCTTTTTGCCTTTGGCAGGAAACCAACCTTCTTATTGGTCCAAGCCAAATTCCGAAATGTTCCTTTTTTCAATTCTATCCCCCCTGGATGGAGCAGAACCTGTCTTTTATCATCTAATTCTTCATAGACTTGTTAATCTCAAACTTGGTTGTGATTTTCAATTTGATCTGCATTGACCACAGCAGTACTGAGAAACAGCTATCCACTCAAACCACAATTTCAGACTTCCCTATCTAAGCTTTGGAAATTGTAAAGTGATGGTCTCAGACACATGACCTCAAGTTAAGAGAATAAGTGCACACCGTGGGTAGAATGCACTATTCAAGATGACACCAGTTACATACCCAGTGAGAACATCATCACTGATCTCCAAGAAGCTGCCAGTAATACACTGAGAGGAGGTGTGTGTGGCTGAGTGGGATCATAGAGACTATATTCCCAGTGAGTTTCTGGGATTGGGGTGAAGATGTGTTTGTTGGCAACAGTGCCTCTGGCTTTTGGTTTTCCTCCACACAACATCCTGATGTTGAATCTCTCAACTGAACCCTAAGTGCCTGTAAATGAAAGCCTGCCCACCCACTCTGAAGACCCAAGTAACTTTAAGGTTCATGGACAGCATGCAGGAGACGCAGGATTATCATGAAATCCCTGTCCCAACATTACATCCCAGCAGACTCTAGAGTAATTCCTCTCAAGCGGCTTGTTAAGGAATCAAATTTAAATTTTACTGTCATAAAAAAAGAACTTCAGTGTCAGACGCCTGAAAAAGCAATAGATGGGCCATGCAAAAGTCTAGAGATAACATTATCATCTTGAGGAAGATCCCACTAAAATTGCAAATATTGCACCACTAATGGCCTACATCAATCATTACATGTGTACTGTTTTGTTTTGCACACAAAAACAGTTACAATTGCTTCATAGCCATTGTGTTTGTGACAACTAGCATCACAACAAAATGCAGTAACTGAAATGTATGAGCTTCAATTTCATTCAATTACTCCATCCCAAACACAACTGTCAACAGTTTTATTGCCATTGTATAATTTTAGAGGTCCTGTTGTCACTACCCATCTGTTATTCATTAACAACCCATACATAAGTCGATAGATAACAATCAGAATCCACAGCTAATGATTTCTACAAAGCCAAAAGCTCTCGGAATAAATAGACTAAAGTCATATTTAATCTCAGTCAGAAATGGTAGCTCTGAACACCAAAACAAACCGACTACAAAGATGACGGCAATTAAAGCATTGCCGATGTGACAGAAAATGAAAATCTGCCTTGACAAAAATTTAATGAAGTGTTTGTTTGCACACTTTGAAGTTTTGGAACAAAAATCCGATTATAATGAATAAGTGACATGAGAAAAGTTTGCACCAACTTATGACAATGAAAGCAGAGTGATGAATGAAGAAAATCATTTCAAACAAATTAGGAAAAATTCTGACAGTAAACAGTTTTAAATAAAGACTATTCATGTTTTAGCATACAGCAAAGAAGATCAATGAAGGTTTGCAAGATATTTATTCACAAGAATAGAACATTGATCGCATGTTCAGTTTACGACAAGACCAAATCTGTAGCAAGGGCTACTGTGATGATGACAAGTATGCTTTTGCTTTGAACGGATTACTTCTACATTAAAGCTGTAGGCATGTACAATGTCAGCGAGTGGTGAGCCCTGCAATAACCAGTACTGAACATGCATTCTTTGTGACATTATCTCAACTAACTCTGATACAAATTTCTATTACAGTTTTCAATCAATGTCCACTTTCCAAGGTCCAATTATGATGAAGTGGTCAAGTCTTGTGTCACTAATTTATGTGCATGATTGGCTGCAGCAGATATATTTACTATATTAGGATGACTAATGCTTTTAGATAAGTGTTCATAACCAATGCTATTATGCTAAGTGCCAGCTCTGGAGTCTTTAGACATCTTGTACATGCAGTTAAGCTATTCAAAAATGACAGTTGACAGCTTTCAGCAGAGATGTCATTCTCAGATGATGAAGAATATTCAGCAAAGATTTATTAGTTGGGCATTCCTTCAGCATTGAACAGTTTTTTTTTCCCAGCATTAAGACTGAGAAGGGTGGATTTCAAAAGCTTGATGCTTTGGGCTTCCAAGAGAGAGGGTGATATGCCCCACAGTGTTTATGATATGTGGAAGCAAAGCAATTAGTAATTTGTCAGGCAATTCTATTAAGAAATAGCTGGATGAAGTTCTTGAGATTAAAGGTCACAAAGATAATTACAGCCATAGATTATTAACATAATATGAAACCTTATGATTCAGGCCTCTGGAGTCCATAGAATTGAGTCAGTCACAATTGAACAGTACGGGCTCTAATGTCAAACAGACACTTGGATGTTTTATTATTTTACTTTTGTTCATTAGAAATAGAAATTTGAATTTATATGTTTGAAAGCTTTCCCTTAGCGAATTTAATAAGTCTTAGATCACAAACATTGTAGGCATTTGAAGGGCAAATTTTAATGAGGTAAAGACTCTAAATTTCAGATTTGGTAATGTTTTGGTACTCTCAACAATTCACTATTGCTTACTTGTTGAGTGGAGGTGAGAACCATAAGTACAGTTCAAATTTAACACCTGTAGTGAAGTGATACACAAATATATCTTCATTTATTTACAAGCAGAAATATCAAATCTGATAGTGAATTACATCATTTTTGCTTCAAAACAAATTATCATTCCTTCCATTCTCAGAAAATAACTGCAATGTTTGTGTTTCCAATTTTCTTCCAAATAAATCAAAGTAGTTACATTCTATCATCACATTTCCTTTTTTTAATTCAGTCATGGGACATAGGTGTTGCTGACTGGCCAGCATTTATTGCCCTTTCCATCTGTGGTAATTATTTTGATATCTACTCACATGGTGACCATCTGAGGACTCCTGACAATAATCATAGACTTTTCCTTCCTTCAAATACAGTTGGTTGGCTGTGCAGTTGAAATGATTTGTTTGTATCTATTGACAGTGTGAACAGAATTTCCATTAACCCCAAGTTCAGAAACCACAAATGTGCCATAGTTTGAGCACACGAGACTAGAGCAGCACAATTTTGTTGCAGTGAAGTCTTTATTATATTTGTAAAAAGTTTGCATTTCTGGATGTGCAAAGTTCCAAGTGTTGGTTCAAAGCAGACTCACACCAAGAATGCATATTTTCCAAAATTATGCTGATGAGCACAATATCTTTGAACTGCTGTTCAATCAAAATACTCGAATTAATTGTTTTTCTCCTGTAATAATTTTTTTCACTCAATTGGCAAATGTTATAATAATTCAACAGAAGGGAGACATTTTAAAAGTTGTACTTTGTGAAAAAATATCATGTCTAACCCTGGTATTTCCTGTCCTAAGCCATCATGTGAATTATGTAGAGGAAAATGGCAGTGGTCTTTTTTTTAAATAAATAGAACAAAGAAATTGATAAATATAGAAATATAAAACGTAAGGACCTTCCTGATGACGTTAGTTTCCCAACCTTTCTGATTGAAAACATTGAGATTTCTACTTTGCATGCTGATGAGTACTAATTCATCTACATACTAGTTTATAGATAATAGAGTCAAAAATAAATGATAAGACACTGGCCATTACACCTGGCTAGTAAGGATAAAAATCCTCTATTCGTGATAAGGTTGTGCTGTTATTCAGTTGACCCAGCAGTCACAGTCTTTTTGGGGAGTGAAATCTAGATCATCAGCATTGTTTGCATAAACTAAAACTTTGTGAATTTACTTCTGTGTTAAATATGTCTAGTTTTATGACTGCACTTATTTTATTCTGGACTCAACTTCATTGGAAATAGCATCTCTCCATCTACCCTGTGATAGCCTTTTATTTTCTTCAAGATCTAAATTAAGTTAACACTTACATTATTTTTGCAGCTATACAACTTTTATTTTAGCAATTCCTGCACACCGAGCTGGGAATTTGTGTTGCAGACGTTTCGTCCCCTGTCTAGGTGACATCCTCAGTGCTTGGGAGCCTCCTGTGAAGCATTTCTGCGATGTTTCCTCTGGCATTTATAGTGGTTTGTCTCTGCCGCTTCCAGATGTCAGTTCCAGCTGTCTGTTGCAGTGGTCGGTATATTGGGTCCAGGTTGATGTGCTTATTGATTGAATCTGTGGATGAGTGTCATGCCTCTAGGAATTCCCTGACTGTTCTCTGTTTGGCTTGTCCTATAATAGTAGTGTTGTCCCAGTCAAACTCATGTTGCTTGTCATCTGCGTGTGTGGCTACTAAGGATAGCCATGAAACGACACGACCAGCTATCGCAGAAATGCTTCACAGGAGGCTCCCAAGCACTGAGGATGTCACCTAGACAGGGGACGAAACGTCTGCAACACAAATTCCCAGCTCGGTGAACAGAACCACAACAACGAGCACCCGAGCTACAAATCTTCTCCCAAACTTTGAATTCCTGCACACTTGGGCGCACAAATATATTTGCTCATTCACTGATCACTTACTCCCACCAATAAATTAAAAAAAGTTCTGATTTGTCTTTCTTGGCTTCAATGAAGATGATCTAACAGATCAATAAAATTAATTTCATTTCTATCATTTTTACCCACTAATCTGTTTATTTCCTTTTGTAAGTTGCTGTTACCATCTACAGTATGTATGCCTCGTAACCTGCAGCCATCTGCAAACTGGTATATGTAACTTGGTATGACTTCATTCAAGACATTCCCAAAACCTGTTCAAAAGTGTAAAACTTATTTTGCATGTTTCTTTGAATTTAATGTAGAAGTAAATTAAATGCTTCAAAAGTAATATATTTGTACCTATTTGTCTTTTGCCTGTTTACTCACTTGGTGATGTAAGTATTTAACTTCACAAACATCTCATTTAGAAACTGAAATATTTAAATTTTCTTTTTTAATGCAGCTTATTGGAATTTTGGCAGTTAAGCAGAAAATCATAGACTATTTATTGTGCTCATTGAGGCTATTTGGCACATTAAGCCTGCACTGAACTATTGAGGATGGGATGAGAGGTGTGTAGTCAATAAATCCTGACTGGGTTACATTTTCCTCCTTTAATTAATATTATCATACAAATATTCAACATACTCTCATCAAATTGCAGGTTAAAAGTCACACAATACCAGGTTATAGTCCAACAGGTTTAATTGGAAGCACACTAGCTTTCGGAGTGCTGCTCCTTCATCAGGAGGTTGTGGAGGACACCATTGTAAGACACAGCATTTATAGCAAAAGTTTACAGTGTGAGGTAACTGAAATTATACATTGAAAAATACCTTGATTGTCTGTTGAGTCTTTCATCTGTTCGAATACCATGGTAGTTTCACTTCTTTCATGTGTAAATCACAAAACGTTTTTTAAAAAGTTGCATTCTCAGGTTAGCTGTAACAATTGGTGTTAGCTAGACAATATGTTGAAAGTGTTAGTCCACTGTGTTCTCTGTCTGTGCCATAATGTTTAGACTGATTCTAATCTAAAAAGTGAGATAACAGAGTTTTACATGAATTTATGCAGTTTTTGAGCAAAGTACAATGTAACTCTGCAAGAACAAATTCACCCCACAAACGTATATGTATATGTGTGCATGTGGGTCTTTGTGTGTGTGTGTGTGTGTGTGTGTGTTCGGGGGGTGGGGTTGTGAGTGTGAGAGAGTGTATATGTGTGTGTATGTGAGTGTAGAGTTTCTTAAGTCTGTGAAGGAGTGCATGTGTGAGTGTGGAAGTGTGTGTGTGTGTCTGGTATGGGGGGTTGTGAGTGTCTGTGAGAGAGAGTGTATATGTGTGTGCATGAGTGTAAAGTGGTCTAAGACTCTGAGAGGATGCCTGTGTGAGTGTGGGAGTGTGTGCGTGTCTGTAAGGGTGTGTGTGAGTGTCTGTGTGCGTGCCTATGTATATGTGTGTCCGTGTATATGTGTGTGTATAGGAGTACCTGTGTGTGTGCGCGTGTTGTGTGTATAGGAGTGTCTGTGTGTGTGTGTATAGTGCAATGGTGGTCATCTATAGTGTGACATGAACCCAAGGTCCCGGTTGAGGCCCTCCCTATGGGTATGGAACTTAGTTATCAGCCTCTGCTTGGCCACTTTTCGCTGCTGTCTGTCCTCCCTAACGACCTGATGAAGGAGCGGTGCTCCAAAAGCTAGTGTGCTTCCAATTAAACCTGTTGGACTATAACCTGGTGTTGTGTGATTTTTAACTTTGTACACCCCAATCCAACACTGGCATCTTCGAATTGCAGGTAGCTATTTTAAGTGATGCATTATTGCATTTGTATTAAATGTATTAACATTCCACAGCCTAATTTCTAGGTTTTTTAAGTCATATTGCGCCCTCAGAAAAATCAGCTGCACTTAACACTGTACATTTGCAACAGTATGAGGTACTGACTTAGGTAGACATTGGTCAGAAACATATATTGTGGTTTAATGTGCCCAAAAAAAAATGCAAAAAGCCTCCTTTAGCAATAAATCTTGCCAGAAGGATTTCTTCCACCTACATGACTGAGATTTAACGCATGCAAGAGCCAATTGGATCATCAATTTTTTGGTAATTAAGTAGAAAAGGATAGACTGTCTACTGTGCTCATTGAGGCTATTTGGCCCATTGAGTTGGCTGGCTGAAACATTAAGGTTAAGTCATCCAGTGCCATGAAGTAAAACTTAGATGAAAAAGGATAGACTGCTGGCTTCTGTTTGTGCTGCTATACTTCTGTTAGTACTGCTCTATAACTGGTTATTGGAAGATCATGCAAGTAGATGTGCATCCAAATGTGCTTTGGCAAAGCAGCAACGTATCTGTGACTTCTGAAGCAGAGAAATCTATATTCTACAAAGTAAAGCAATAAAAGAAAAACAATTGCTCAAAAGAACCATTTTGGCAGCATCTGAAATCAAAATATCCATCACTCCTTTCCATACTCGATAGTGTAGAATACACTTAAACTCAGTTCCAGTAGGCATCAATTCAGTGAGCAAACACAGAAATGGAATCCACATGTGAAAGGTATAATTCTGATCTTTTGTTGGCCTCTATTATTTTTGAGCAGAAACAGTGGTCAGGCTACATACACTATGAAAGTGAACCATAATTTTAGACATTACTCAACAGCTGAATGAAAGAGGTTTAGTGCTTGTCTTGTAAATTCAAGTGTTCAATCCTCCTTAATCTTCTAAAATCCATTGTTATCTCTATTTATATTTCTCTGCATTAATTTGGTATTCATTCTTAAGACACCTGTCTTCCAATCAAAATATTTCATACTTTGAGGAAGGGTCGCTCAACCTGAAACGTTGACTCTCATTCCTCCCCACAGATGCTGCCAGACCTGCTGAGCTTTTCCAGCAATTTATTTTTTTATTTCTGATTTACAGCATCTGCAGTTATTTTGGTTTTTGGTTCTTCAGGTTGTCACAACCACTTGATGAAGGAGCAGCGCTCTGAAAGCTTGTGCTTCCAAATAAACCTGCTGGATTATAACCTGGTGTTGGATGATTTTTAACTTTGTTTTTTAATATATTTCAAAGCATTCGTTGCAACTAGTTCCAGGCATGGCTGCCCACTTTATAGATAGCCCAAATTGTTTATGATGTTGGGTGAGGAGAGATAAACTGGCTCCCCTTCTTTATTCAGCCTCCCCTTGGTTGGACCAAATAAGGTTAATATAAAAAAGTTCCTTCCCTTGTTTTCTCCCAGATCAAATCAATTTACATTTTAAAAGGAACCATTTTACCCAGTTTTACTTGAGTTAACAAAAGAGTGAGTTTGTTAGTTATTAAGTGTGAGAAGATATAATAATGCAACAGCCATTTGTATGGATTAGAAATAGGAAGTGGACCTACAAAACAAATAAAAGCTTGAAAAAAAATGTCTGGATCGCACTCTGAATAATTTCTGAAAAGTCAACTTATGCTCTCACATGCAGTTCTTAATACTGATAGCGTTAATGTTGATAACTGAATATTCAATTTCTGAATTCTTGACTTTACATATTGAATATAATTCTTTTATTCTGGTCTGTTTTGAAAGTGACTGGCTGAGTGAGAGAATATTTTTCCCTTTCTTTTCTTGCAGTGCAGTAATGTATGATAGTTGTTCTCAGGCTGTATTCTTCTATCTATTAGTATGCATCAGGTCGCTAATGCATACAGACCAGGCACACTGTCATTTTCTAAAGTCCTTTTTATGCTTATTCCTGGAAGGGTGAAATGCAAACATGTCTGCAGGCGGTGGCTTTCTCCTGGGAGGATGAATAGCTAGTCAGTCTCTTGGTATTTCTTTCAATTTATTCTTTCTGTTTGTATTTCCCCTGATTCTACATAGGTGTGAAATTCCCTGTGTCCACGGAGGACTTTGTTGGACAATCACAAATTGGCATCCAGAACGATCTTTTGGCAAGAGTAGTCTTCTTTATAAAAAAGTACAAGTGGAATTAAAAGTTAAAAAAAAATAAATACTTTACAGACCTGATACATTACTTATTGTCTGCTAAGCAAAATTGAAGCAGTGTAAATTATGCCAGATTCAAGGAACATAGGTCCTGCATGTTAATCAATAAAACAGCCTTCTTGAATTTATCTAAAATTTATTTTTTTAATTTCAAAAAGCAGATATGGGCAGAATAGAAACACTGATAGTTTGTGAGAACATGAGTATTTGCATATCACTGACCACATGCTATCCCACAATTAGGTATTGCATCAAGGGCCTTGTATTATTCTCCGGTCGCAGTTGTCCAAAGGCTTTCTTAAATCTACATTCAGGAAAACTGCATTCAAGCATGAGAATCACATCTGTCATATTTGGACTTTGGCAGCAAAATAATTTGTTGTTATCAATTATATAACATTGTTGTAAATAAAATTCGCTGTAAAATTTAATAGGTCTGGCAGCATCTGTCAAGAGAAATCAGAGTTAACATTTCAGGTCCAGTGACCTTTCCTCAGAACTCTTCGGGTCACTGGACCTGAAACATTAACTCTGCTTTCTCTCCAGAAAAGCTGCCAGACCTGCTGAGCTTTTACAACAATTTCTGTTTTTGTTTCTGAATTCCAGCATCTGCAGTTCTTTTGGCTTTTTCCTGTGGGTTCATCATACAGTTATACAAATCATAACCGGAAATCAATGCGAACATGTTCTGTTCTGAAAACACAGATCACCAAGTTGCAAGCAGAGAGAATAAGAGAAAAAACAGACAGCCAAAACGGTTAATAGTTAATAGTATTACTGATGCTGTGTGCAAACTTTAAACATATAGTATTAAATAACTACAATAACCATAAGCTAGAAATAAGCAACAAAACAGACAGCTTGTCATTGCAATTGCATGTGGCAAATGCTCAGTGGAATTACATTAATCTCTTTTGCTTGTAATAAAGATTAGAATTCCAACAGCCACTGGGAAATAGCTAAGGAATCATTGAATGTCACAGACACTGCAGCTAGTTGATGACCAAGTCCCTCATGTCTATAACATCTGGTACTTGTCATTCTGAAGATTGGTCTGTATTCTGCAACATAAATCCATTGGTGTTACAGAGCAAATAGATTGATGTAGAAAATAGAGGACAATATGCAGAGGACTCAGTGATTTACCTTTGAGGCACAGTTGTATTATTACCGTTGATGCTTAATTTCCTATTTATTTATTTTCATTCTGTTTCCTTTTTAAATACATGCTGGCAGAAGTATTGGTCCATTGCCCATAATGAGTCAGATAACATTACTTTATAGTGGCAGGAGTGTTTTATTGTGTAATGGTGGATGTGTCATTATAAAGTTAAGAAGTATTCGTGCTTAAAAAGACTAGTCAATTTAAGGCCATACTTACTGTAAATTTAATATCTTATATCTGTCACTGCTCAGCACTGATACATAATCACCTCAGGACAAGGCAAATTACTCTTTACATCATTGAACATTGGACTTCAATTTTAAGCTTTGGACACAGCTTCCATAATACTAGCATTGGCAAAATAACTGACACATCAGTCTCTACATGACTACTTCTCCACTATACGGTGGGATCCCAAAATTGTAATTCAGTTTAAAAAAAATAAACAAACTTTAAACTGGAAGGCTGAAAAAATAGATTGAGCATTTGGAAATCATGATCAGGATTGTCAGTATTTGTAAAGATCGAAGCAAGTTCTTTATCTCAACAATGTCTAAATTGAGTAATGAACAACTTCTTAAAAGGTTTAAAAAAAAGTTAAAAATAGATACTTTGATGAGCCCTTCAATTCAGATAATAGGGAAAACAAGGAATAATGGACAATGTAATTTAAAAAGAAAATGTTAAAATACTCAGCAGATCTAGCAGCATCTGTGGGGAGAGAAACAGAATTGATATTCCTGTTTCACAAAATAAAACGGGAATCTCTGGAGAAACCTATCACGTCTGGCAGCTTCTGTGGAGAGAGAAACTGAGATAATGTTTCAAGTTCAGTATGATTCTTCAGAACGCTGGAGTTCTGAAGACAAGTCATATTGGACTGATAATGTTATCACTGTTTCTCTCCCCACAAATGCTGCCAGACCTGATAAGTTTCTTCAGCATTTTCTGTTTTATTTCAAACTTTCCAGTGTCCACGGTATTTTGCTCCATTTTTCTTTCAGATTGATGACCAGTGGTGAGAATTGGGATAAGTTAGAAATAAAATGTTGCACATGTTCAGATGGCTGGAGAGTCATCGGAGCAGCACACACTTATCCTGTGAGTTGGAACCTTGCAGAATCCCTGACACAGCTGACTCCATGGGAATTGCTCAGCAAATTGAATTTTCTGGTAGACAACAACCCATTTCTGGAGCTCTTTGAAAGAGGTTTCTGGTTCTCTCAAGCTTACTATTTATGCGGCAACAGTTGAGGGAACTTCAATCGAGATTAAAATCAAGTCTAACTTTGACTTAACTATTAAACTGAAGCCCTGTGACTCACCACTGATCCTTTTGACTACATTCCCAACACCTCACCCCACTCCCCAAATCCCTGTCAATCAAACCCTGACCAGATCACCCCACCCTCAATCAAACTGAACCCAGTTTCTGCACTGGAACTGCTGGAAAGTTGAAGCTGAGACACTGAAAGCTGTTAATGTTAACCCTAACTTTAACCCTAACCCTAACACAGGTTTCCATACTGATTCTCTTCAGTGTTGAATTTGGGGATATTTGTGAAATTACAAACTAATGAAAATCAAAGCTGGTAAGTTCTCTTTAAGCTCAAGGGAAGCCTCTCTGGAGATTTAACTTGGCCACAAATAAAGCTGGTACATACCTGTCACCCCATCATTATGGTGTGGACTTTCTGGTTCCAAAGACATCCTAGAATGCTGTCATAGTGATAACATCACTGGTTGCCTGCAATGAGCTGGTGTCTAGATGTGGCATGGGATCACTCTACCAGTGACAATGTTGCTCCTGGTTTTTGCTTTGCTCACCTGAATTTAGCTGACTACTTCTAAGCTGCAGGCAGCATATTTGATTCCTTGATTACTTCTGGGTAACATTCCTGGTGGTGGTGGAGCATCCTCTGGGATATGCCTCCCCTGGAAAATTCATGCAGATTAGACTCGGGAGAAATTTCTCTGGATCTTTGAGTTTTCATTCCAGGTTTGACAAGTTTTGAAGGGAATTTGATCCAGTAATTCTGAATTCTGAATTTGATCCAGTAATTCTGAATTCTGAAGTTTTGAAGGGAATTTGATCCAGTAATTCTGAATCCAGTAATATAGCATGGACGAGTTAGACTGAGGGGTCTGTTTCCATGCTGTAACTCTGTATGACTGTATAACTCCATATGATTTTTTTAAAAAAGTGAAAAATGAACTCAAATTTTAGCACTGATATTTACCTACAATAGCACAAAATTTTTCAGTTGTTTAACATTATGTTAACTAGTATTTCAAATTTCAATGGGATATCAGTGATACAATTCAATATCAATTGTTTTATTTTGCATAGGATACAAGTAAGGACTAAGAAGACCAGAGTTTTTAATGACTCATCAGTTAAAGCAGAAACACGCCATGAAATTTTGCAGAATGCTATTCCGAGTTTAAGCTTCACACTTTATTAAGCTAACTGAAGTTCATGCCTCTTGTAAATCCTGTCAACTGCTCTGTCTTACTCACCTTTTTGAGCTCCAACGTTGCACTGCATTTTCTGGTAATCTTGGCCTCACGTCTCTTTCCATCTCAGATAGAATTCCCATATTTTTATCATTCTTCCTGCTGCCTTGAAGATGTTTGATTACCTCTTTCGTGCCTCAGGCATATTTTTCTTGCAAAATATTTAACTCTTAATAAAGCCCAAAACTGCTGAGATTGATCTCCTTTTCCTAAGTCATCAAGATTGTTCAAGCTTCAACCCACAACTGGATATGCAATTTAGGCCTCTACTCCATTGAAGAAGTTGTTACAGTATTGAAGCCACAATAGTTTTGGTTGAGAGTTAGCCTGCAGTCTGAAATGGGCTATTTGAAAGATAGCAAGGAGTCTGCCTGTTGCCATGGGCAACATTCTTCTTCAAAGTCACCAGGAAGTGGAAGGTTTCAAGGACATTAAATTTGATCTTTGTAGAACAGGCCATGCAGACGTTGATTATCATGCCTATCAAAATAACAATAGCAAGCGCACTCAGAAGTAATTCTTTGACTGCAAAATGATTTAGAAAGTCCTGAAGATCTGAAAAAGGATAATGTTTGGGTCAGTTCCTTTTTTTGCAAAACACTTACACAAATAATGATAGAAATAAAGTCTGAGCCATAGATTCTTCCAACTTCTCATCTCTAATTCTTCCATTTTTCATGGTTTGCTATTTTGTCTTTTTTTATTTGACATGTCTTGTGGCATTTATTCATCCTCATTAAGAAATCCTTTTCCACTCTTTTGAAGTTAATATCTTTAACAATATTTGTATATCCTTTAGAAATTTCTTCAGCTGTAAAGAATACAGGCTAAACATGAATCAAAAATCAAACAGACAGTTGACAGGAAAAAAAGGTTATTTGAACTAAGCTATGAATATGAGAAGAGATAAAGAAGATTGGAGGAAATAAAACTTACATGACCTGAAGGATTAGAAAATTTATTTCACTGCATTGACGTACCCACTTCACTAACTTCATTAATGGTGGAATTTTCCACTCCCTTGAACAACATGGGAAACTTCGAGAAAGTTGGGAAAACATAGAGAGAAAAGTAAAATCAGATTCTTGACATAGAAAAAAGATTTCCAATTTTCCACTTAGTGTTTAAATGACAAGCTCTGTTTGTCACTGACATTCTGCAACAGCAATCTTATCTCAATTGTAGCAATCTTATCTCGTTTCATTTGCAGCTCTGAATTCTCCCCTCTTTCCCCAAAACCTGTATGCCAATTCCCAACATGAAGGTCAGAGCAGTTACCTAAAGATAGCAACTTGCTGCCTGCTTCTCCAGGTCTTCACACAACTCTGTCTTCATGGCTATTTCCTTGCATGCTCCATGGACACTTATACTTCTACACTTCTTCCAAGCAAGCATTGCCATACTCCCAGCCTCATCATATCATCATGGCTGCTTTTGGACCAATTCACACACAGCCCTTCAGTACTTCAATTTGGAGCTCCTAGATACTCAGAACATAAAGCTCAGAGCACTCATTCAATTTGTGCTGACTTGAAGGTGCCTGGTTCTCATGTTTGTATTGCTTTCTTCATCATAGGAGAATGGAAAGCAGCATTATCATGGTTCAGAGCACTGAACTGTCAAAGGGCGGACATGTTGCCATACAGCATGGTGCTACATCAATGACACATCTTTAGCATGTCCACAAAACCCTGGAGAAAGTAGGAAGCTCAAGACTTTGGGTTGGGCTTCATTGGATTTGGATGCCCTTACACATCTAGGCCAGTGCAGCAAGAAATTAGGAAAATAAAGGTTCCCCATGAGAGACTGGTTAGCAAGGTTAGACCTCACGGAATACAGGGAGAATTAGCCATTTAGAGACAGAACTGGCTCGAAGGTAGAAGACAGAGGGTGATTGTGGAGGGTTGTTTTTCAGACTGGAGGCCTGTGACCAGTGGAGTGCCACAAGGATCGGTGCTGGGTTCTCTACTTTTTATCAATTATATAAATGATTTGAATGTGAGCATAAGAGGTACAGTTAGTAAGTTTGAAGATGACACCAAAATTGGAGGTGTAGTGGACAGCGAAGGAGATTGCCTCAGATTACAACAGGATCTTGACCAGATGGGCCAATGGGCCGAGAAGTGGCCGATGGAAATTAATTCAGATAAATGTGAGGTGCTGCATTTTGGGAAAGCAAATCTTAGCAGACTTATACACTTAATGATAAGGTCCTAGAGAGTGCCGCTGAACAAAGAGACCTTGGAGTGCAGGTTCATAGCTCCTTGAAAGTGGAGTCGCAGGTAGATAGGATAGTGAAGAAGGCGTTTCGTATGCTTTTCTTTATTGGTCAGAGTATCGAGTACAGGACTTGGGAGGTGTTGCAGCTGTACAGGACATTGGTTAGGTAACTGTTGGAAAATTGCTTGCAATTCTGGTCTCCTTCCTATCGGAAAGATGTTGTGAAACTTGAAAGGGTTCAGAAAAGATTTACAAGGTTGTTGCCAGGGTTGAAGGAGTTGAGGTATAATGAGAGGCTGAACATGCTGGGGCTGTTTTCCCAGGAGCATCGGAGGCTGAGGGGTGACCTTATAGAGGTTTACAAAATAATGAGGGGCATGGATAGGATAAAAGACAAAGTCTTTTCCCTTGGGTCATGGAGTCCAGAACTAGAGGTGGGCATAGGTTTAGGATGAGAGGGGAAAATTATAAAAGAGACCTAAAGGGCAACCTTTTCATACAGAGGTAGTACGTGCATGGAATGAACTGCCAGACGAAGTAGTGAAGGCTGGTACAATTGCAACATTTAAGAGGCATTTGGATGGTTATATGAATAGGAAAGGTTTGGAAGTATATGGACTGGGTGCTGGCAGGTGGGACTATATTGGGTTGGGATACCTGGTTGGCATGGACAGGTTGGACATCTGTACATCTCTATGACTCTATAAATGGCATTTTGTTTAATGTAAGAAGAAGTGATGTCTTTAATGCAGTTATACAGATCCTTGATGGGGCTACACCTAACTCCTGCATGTTATTCTGGTGTCAAACGATGTGCAGGTTAGGTGGATTAGCCATGGAAAATATAGGATTACAGGAATAGGGTAGGGAGGTGGATCTGGCTGGGAATCTCATTGGAGGGTCAGGGTGGACTCGATGGGCTGAAAGGCTGCTTCCACACTGTAGGGATTCTATGACTCTTTAATACCTAAGACAGGTTTAAATTGCAAGAGGAAATGGAATAGAGCTTCACAAAGGCTGATACCGGGAGTGATAAGACAATCCTGTGGAGAGATTGAATGGGCCTGTATTCAGTTTTGATGGATGAGAGGGCACCTAATTGAAATGCATAAAATTCCATCAAAGCTGGACAGATTAGATGCAGGGAAGATGGTTTCCCTGGAAAATCCAGAGCTAAGGGTCACAGTCTCTAGACACAGTCTCTAGGCCATTTATGATTGAGATAAGGAAATATTTCTTCCCTCAAAGGATAATGAACGTGTAGAATTCTCTATTACAGATGGGCTGTGGAGGCCAAGTCACTGAGTACATTCAAGACAGAGACAGGCAATTTTTTAGATTTTTGAAGGCATTAAGGGGGGTGGGGATAAAGCAAGATCAGTAATGACAATTGAATGACAAAGCAGACTTGAAGGGCAAAATGGCCTACACTTGCTCGAGTTTTTATGTTTCTGTATGAAAGCTAGGTGTTGTGCAGTATAATTCTTCATGATGGACGGCAGGTTGGGAGCAAACCCAAGGGACCTCTTTTCTGACTCTTCTTTGAGCCGTAGCTTCACTTCAGAAGACCTGCACAATTTTGATGATGCATCCATAATTCTCTCTTTTGATGTTTACATTTTATTCCTTTCTAATACTTTCTTAATCCAAGAATCAAATTCTTCAAGGATTCATGCTATGCCAGAAATAAATATCCAAGTTTTGAAAGTAAAGATTTACAGTTTCTCTTTGTTCTGCCAACTGTCACATTTTTGCTGTTATCTAAAAGCCCTCTGGTCCAGGTTTCGAAAGCAAAGATATCAAATACACCAAGGTAGTTTGATCCTTCCCTCCCCTGACTGCGAGAAGACTCTGAAATACTGTAAGTACCAGCTTTCTACCATCATTGAAATCAAGGACAATGAAGTATAATTGTCATCTGTACTGGAACAAAGCCTCAATATCGCTAAGTGGCAAGCTTAAAAGAATCAAGTTATGAATGTAATTAGCTGAAAATTCTCCCATCCTTTCTGTATAGGTGTGTTTATCGTCTGCCAGAATTATTCCGAGAAAAGTTAACACTGATGCATCTGAAGTAAATGCATTATATCAGTGCAACCTTCAACCGTATTATGTTTTACATCCCTTTTCTGCACTGCAAGTTCATTGCTGTGGAATTCTCACAGTCAGCAAGGTCACTGAGTTTCAATCCTTATGGACTAATTACTGACTCACTGACAAGCCTTGAGAATGCACCGGCAACATTAGCACTAACTCACATTACTGAGCAATTAACTATTGATACACCCCAGGTCAAAGAATCTAGTCTTACGGTGTCACACGACACAAAGATAAACCAGAGGATTTTCATTGACTATAATAAAACTAATAATTTTCCTTTCTCAAACAAGAAAATTAATTCATAAAGGCAATAATCTGTCCATTTAATTATAGAGTAGGCTTTCCTTTGCCTGTAATGCTTTGAACAGGAGTGGTGCACTCACATGGACAGCTCATATTAAATGTAGTCAGCTCCTCGTGATTCATGCTTAATAAGGTATGTGTGCTAAGTTTCCAGCCCAGACCAAATCTCCCACTGGGGACTTGCTTAAAAAGATGCCAGAAAAGTCAAGATTAGTTGCAATTCTGAATGCAGTGAGGCTGCTATTTAAAGGGAAGTGTGCATTAGAAGGAGAAAGGTGAAACAGGATCTCGTCGAGACCAGAAATGGTGTAGCACTATTCTAGAACTGTCCACTGATGCAAACACGGATATGTTGGTGCAAAGGTCAGGCCAATTGTGCTCTACCAGGCATTCTTCCCACAGGAATATAGGTTTGTGTTAATATAACATGGATCATAGCCTCAAGTTATCCAAAACCACTTTACTGTCTTTGATGTAATTTTGAATTCTAACTATTACTGTAATTTTAATTTTTTTTTTCTGGAATATGGACAGTGATGGCAAAGTCAACATTTTTGCCAATCCCTAACTGCCCTCGAAATGTATGGTTTCTGAGACAATTTCAGACGGCAATTAAAATTTAACCGTGGGTCAGAAATCACACATAGAGGCCAGACCAGCTAAGAACGGTAGATTTCCTTCTCTGAAGGACTATAGAGAACCAGATATATATTTTTTGGAGCAAGTTATGCTAGCATTACCAAAACTAACTTTATGAATTGAATTTTAAATTCCCTTAGCTGCCACGGTGGTATTTGACATACGTCCTCAGAGCATCAGGGAGCTGTGCATTACTAGTCTAGTGACATTACATTTGCTGGGAGATCTTGCCACAGTGGTAAGGAAAAAAGCATGCAATGTAGGCAATATGGTAACCAATTCATGTGTAGCAAGCACCCATAAACAACAATGTGATAACGTTCAGATAATATTCCTGATAGTTGAGAAATGAACTTTGACCAATGGGAGAGGGGGCAGGAGGGTGGGGAATGTGCATGGAATTACACTGTTCTTCCTTACCCTGGGGTCCTTTAACGCAACCTGACAGGCCATATGGAGTCTTGGTTAAATTTCTCAGTCTGGAATTTAAGTAAGTTTCAGTCCCTGTGTGTCAATGTCCAAACTTAGTCTAACTGGAGTGTCAGCCTTAGAATTGTGTTTAAAATCTTGGGAGAGGGCCTGTAAATCCACAACCCTCTCACTCTTATGAGATTACTATCAACCGAAATGTAACTAATAGAGTGGCAGGAGATGGCGGAAAGGGTAAATGTCAAGGAAATCATTCAGAGGATATGTTAGTGGTTTGGGAAAAAAGGTATACAAGCTCAGAAAGTCGTGAAGAAAACCTGCTATCTTATCCTTTTGCTTCTCATTCATTCAGTTCCTTATACAGAGGAACCTTGATTAACCGGCATTCAATTATCCAAATATCAGATTATCGGCAAGATTGCAAGATCCCGATGCTCGGTTAAACTATGTTATCCAGCAGTCGGTTTTCCAGAATTCGACTAACCGAATGAAATACTCCCACCCATGTCATATAGATAATCAATGTTCCTCTGTAAACATACAATCAAGCACAACATCATGACACTTTTTTTTGTTGTGTTGATGAGGCATTTTGCAACTCAGTGACAAAAACACAGCTACCTACTCATTGCATTCACCCCTTCTACTGTAATCATCAGCATATGCTCATCATCTCCGCAGGGTTGAAAGAATCAGTTTGAGGGGAAATTTGACTGAGCAAGAGAAGGAAGTGTCAGCAAAGGTGCAGGAATCCGTCACAGGAAATATAGCTGGTGCCCTTCCACTGTTATCGAGCACTGCAGTTTAGATCCAAAAAGCTGAACATCGGAAGATTGTTGTCTTAACAATTAATATTGACAGTCATTGGTGATTAATTAATTTACCCACAGCATTCAGAGAAGAATTGAGTGGTTGCAATTTGTCCAATTCTATACAGCAACTTGTTAAAGCAATTAAAGCAATTAAACACTCTAGAATTTTAGGTAGCAGTTTCTCCCTATTTCAGTACACCTTTATAACCTTTCAGGTGGCTTTGTCTCTATGATTGAGGTCTCAGTCTTGTCTTGTTTCAATCTGCTGGGTGATCAGATTCAGATTGCCATTATCTAAAGTTTTATCATTTTCACTGCCACCTTTGTAGGCGAGGCATGCTTATCAGTATAGAATGGATGTAAGCCTGAAATCTCAGATCAATGGAACAGTGGACTTGTCTGAGAGCCTCAGATGTGCAAAAGAACAAGCAGTAATCACAAACATGCCAAAGATAGAAAGGTGTAAAATGGAAGGAAAACACAGGAGATCAGGCAGCCTGATTTTCAGATTTGAGGTCCAAGAGAGAAATTCTAAAACAAGAAGGAAGACGATGAAGGCCAACCTGTCAACTGCATGAAATTTGCAAAGATAGCGACCAGCAGGGTTGTGAGGCCCAGGACTTGGTTTCATTCCTGCAAAAAAGTTTAATGACAACATATGGGCGGTACAGTGGGTCAGTGGTTAGCACTGCTGCCTCACAGTGCCAGGGATCTGGGTTCAATTCTTGCCTCAGTCAACTGCTTGTGTGGAGTTTCTCCCCGTGTCTGTGTGGGTTTCCTCCGGATGCTCTGGTTTCCTCCCACAGTCCAAAGATGTGCAGGTTAGGTGAACTGGCCATGCAAAATTGCCCATAGTGTTAGGTGCATTAGTCAGAGGTAAATGTAGGGAATGGGTCTGGGTGGGTTGCTCTTCAAAGGATCGGTGTGGACTTGTTGGGCTGAAAGGCTTGTTTCCACGCAGTAGGGAATCCTTTACTTTAAGCCAAGACTAAAACTTACACATAGAAGTTCAGTCTAGTGTATCTTGGACCATGTTCCTTGTTGGTACATCCAGGTGAGATTCTTCAACTCTTCAATGGGAGGTGATGGCCTAGTGGTATTATTGCTGGACTGCTAATCTAGAGACCCAGGTAACATTCTAGGGACCCAAGTCTGAATCCTGCCATGGCAGGTGGTGAAATTTTAATTCAATAAAAATATGGAATTAAGAGTCATTATTACCATTATGACTGCTGTGAACATTATTTCCACCTCCCTCCTCCTTTGCTCCACAACACTGCTCCCACAACCCCCCAAAAAAAGAACCATCACCTCCAAGTCCAAATGTCACAGGGTCTTTAGATTTAGATTATATTACAGTGTGGAAACAGGCCCTTCGGCCCAACAAGTCCACACCGACCCGCCGAAGCGAAACCCACCCATACCCCTACATTTACGCCTTACCTAACACTACAGGCAATTTAGTATGGCCAATTCACCTGACCCTGCACATCTTTGGATGGTGGGAGGGAACCGGAGCACCCGGAGGAAACCCACGCAGACACGGGGAGAACGTGCAAACTCCACACAGTCAGTTGCCTGAGGCGGGAATTGAACCCGGGTCTCTGGCGCTGTGAGGCAGCAGTGCTAACCACTGTGCCACCGTGCTGCCCACATGATCAAATGATCTCGAACTCTGACTGGACATCCATATCTGATTTACTTGAGTTAACCATTATGCAATAATATTGTACCATTTCTGGAATAGTTTCACCTCTCTGTACATTATTTGATAATGTATAGGTATGGCTGTGCCACATCTTTAATAACCCTACTTACTCTGGCTTATTCAGTCAAGTAACATCAATGTCTTCCTGTTTGTCCTGAATGTTTGGCTTGAAGCTGTGTTCTTTCCAAAACCAGTACATGTTTCTTTAGCCTCTGTCCCATTGACAAATCCACTGGTGAATGTCCATTATTTAATGATATTGCTGTGAAGCTGAATAGAGATAATTCCCAGTCTGAATTCGAATACATCAGTAACTTCACAGTTGTGATTAATCTTTCTGCCTCTCTGTTCAACCGAGGATGCAGTCGAGAACTCATAATCTGGTTGATGTCTGTCTCCAAAGTGTACTTCTCAAGTCGTCATTCACTAATTGAGGTTCATTGTCTGATACTAATTCTTCCAGGAAATTGTGTATCACAAAGATTCATTTGAGGGCAGAGATTGTTGTTGATGAAGTCTTGCCACATCAATCCATCTTGAAGAATATTTAATTAGGACTAAATACAAGTGAATTTAAGATTAGTCAAACCATTGTCAGACTTTCCCACGGGTATTTTTGAAAACTTGATGGAATCATTGTTCTGTAGGCACTTGCCAGTGTATGATACACATTTGGCACAACTGCTGGAATGTAATCCTGTGTATCTTTCAAAGTGCCTGGCCACAATACTGATTGTATTGCACAGTGCTTCACAACACCTAGACGTTGCCTGTGGAGGTTCTGTAGGGTTTCTTCTTTGCATCAACTTCTGGCACAACATTCAAATGATTATATCAATGAATCTTTACTAATGTGAAGAGTTGGTCTGCTGGATTGTATGTCGAACATTCTTACAGACAGCACCATTTGACCTTTGTGCTCTCCGTGTAAGAGTTTGATCTGCACAAAAATTTATCTGAATTTGTTCTCGTGATGATAAATGTCAATTATTAGGCATAGAATTAAATTCTACTTTTTCACAAGTATAGGATCTGATTTTACTGATACAGTGAATCTGTTGTAACTTTTGCTTTGCCTGGAACATAGATAATTCCATCGTCAGAGCTCATGAGGCCATGCCTGAATCTTTGAATATGTAGCAGTGTTTCTAAAATGTTACTAGAATCATGTTACCACAGGCTGGTGGTCCATCTCAATATGGAATTTTGGTTCCATGAGGAAGTCTGTGAACCTTACACATCCCCATGTAACTCCGAACATTTCATTTTGCACAGTTGTGCACTTCTGTTCAATCTCTGATAAAGTCTCAATGTTAAATCAACTTATTTTTATCTTCTTTCATTTTTCACTTGATCAAAGACTGTTCCTCATTCTATGAATGATGCATCTGAAGCTACTGTCATAAATAAACCCAATTCAAATGTGTAAAAAAAAATCTATTAAAAAGTAACTTCTCTATAATCTTTACAAAATCTGCACTCTGCTCATGTCCCTGAAACCATTGCTGATCTTTTTTACAAAATCTCTCTTATGGGTTAGGTAAAGTGAGAAAAATTGAGGACATACTTTCCCACTTGATTTACCATGCCTAAACAAATGCTTTAAGTCATTACACCCTTTGGTACTTGAAATGTCTCTTGACTTCCTTGGATCCACTATGATGCGTTGCTCTTGGTAATGGGTCCCAGAAAAGCAATCACCACTCTGGAAAATTTATATTTCTCACTTAGTGTCAGGGCTAAATTGTGCATGGCTTTTAGCATACTCTGACCATCTGGTTGTATCTACTCTTCATTCTAACATGCACTAGGATATCAACCATTTGGCAAATCATTCCCCATTTCCCTTCTAGGATTCTAGATATTGCCTTTTAGAAAATTTCTGGTGGACAGTAAATCCCAAAGGGCAAATGCTCAGATCTCTTGAATGACGTAATGACTACAGTCAGCAATCTTGACTCTTGGTCTCAGCATACCTACTTGATCCCATTCTTGGCATCCAGCTTTATGAAAACACCTGTTATTGCCAAATTTTCTAAAATGGCACCAACAGTTATAATATGATGGATTTTCCTCCTAATTACTTTTTGAAAAGCTTAGTGAGGTCCATGAAATAACTCTACAGAAGTCGGTATCTTATCAACAAGTCACCCGTTATTTACATGTTCACTGTACACAGACTCTGACCAGCCAGCTCAGAGCCAATCCCTGGAGTAGTGAGACTCTTTGACACTCCTGTTTATATCTGCGAGCCAGGAGTCCCCGATTAGACCAGGTTATCAACCTCAATCAGGGATCTTATACTCAATGAGAACCACCTGGCCCTCATTCCAATCACTACAATCTAGATATAAATGTTTTTCTCCCTTTATCTTAGAAACAGCCATTAACTGGGTGCACTATTGTGTTGAAGAGTGTGGTGCTGGAAAAGCATAGCCGGTCAGGCAGCTTCCAAGGAGCAGGAAAATTGATGTTTCAGGAATAAGCCCTTCATCAGCACTATTGTGTTGGTTTTGTCACTGGCATCATTATCCCATTTTCAACCATGATGTCCAAATGAGATTTTACTTTTCCCATTAAAGAATGATTAATTTTTCTGAGAATGTACAAACTGATGGTTTCATTACCATTGTATTGGCTTTATGTGATACTCATGTTTCCATTTGCCTAAATCTTTAAATAGGTTTGGAAATCCACAAGGAAATTCTCTCCGAACATCGTTGTGAACCCTGTCCAGCCTCACTAAAAGACCATAAATGACAAATCCATTATTTCTGCTCATGTATATACTCATGTAAAAGTCAAATCTTCTAGACGATATTTTAAGGTTAAACGTATGGGGTCGACTATTATATGGATACTACTTTTGAGGGGCTGAAATTCATGCTATAGTCCAAAATACCATACCATTAGCAGAAGCTCAAGTGATCTGCAAACAAATAAAGAAGAAAAATGATGATCTATCATCTGTGAAGAAATAGAGTTGACTTTTACGTGAGATATATGGAAAATTTCAGATATTTTGGCCAAAGAAAAGGGGTTGACTTTTACGTCAGATCAACTTTTGCTCGATAATCTGAATTCTCAGTATGTATAGTTCTTCATTGCCATTTAATCCTCCATGACTAAATGTGTTTTGGTGAAATGACCTCACACTCTGGACTGTGTCACCTGTGCCTTGGAGCATGATGTTTGCTAGTCTAACTCACACAGACAGTAACTGTGGTTAGCTGCCTGGCAGCACTGAAATAGTTGTTCCTGTGCCAAGTTTAAATTCTGCTTCAAAACCCTGTACCTTCAAAGTGATGTTCCAGAATCTACTTTGACTCTCCTTCATCTCCCTGAGGAGGTATGAACCTGACTGACAATCCTAAGTTAGTAGTTAGCTTAATACTTTGTACAATTCGTATTATTTGACAACTGTTGCTCAATTACACAATCACTCGTAACGTTTTAACACAATACTCTGTACATTGTAAGCATGGACTGGTTGTTTACAGTTCAAATACATAGGGTGGCATGGTGGCTCAGTGGTTAGTACTGCTGCTTCACAAAGTTCAGGGACCAGGTTCAATTCCAGCCTCAACGTCTTTCTGCATGAAGTTTGCACATTCTCTCCATGTCTGTGTGGGTTTCCTCTTGGTGCTCCGGTTTCCTCCCACAATCCAACCATGTGCAGGTTAGGTGAATTGGCCATGCTAAATTGCCCAGTGTTACCATTACTGAATTCCCCCACCGTCAATATACTCTTGTTACCATTGTCCAGAAACTCAACCTGGACTCGGCATATAAATACAAGACCAGGTCAGAGACTAAGGAAACTGTAGTGAGTAACTCACCTCTGACACCGCAAAGCCTGTGCATCATCTGCAAGGCACAAGTCAGGTGTGTGATGGAATACTCCTCACTTACTTAGATAGGTGCAGCTCCAACAATGCTCAAGAAACATGAACACCATCCAGGTGCCGCTTGATTGGCACCACACCACATCCACAAGCACCCACTCCTTTCACCATCAATACTCAGTAACAGCAGTGTACGCAATCTAGAAATTCACCAAAGGACCTCAGATAGCACCTTCCAACCCATGAATAATTCCATCTAGAAACCTAGAAGGAGAATAGCACTAGATACATGGAAACACTAGCAATTGCAAGTTCCCCTCTAAGCCATTCACCATCCTGATTTGGAATTGTATGCCCATTCCTTCACTGTTGCTGGGTTGAAATCCTGAAATTCCCATCCTAACAGCATTGTGGGTCTATCTACAGCACATGGACTGCAGCAATTCAGGAAGCAGCTCACCACTACCTTCTCAAGGGCAACTATGGATAGGCAATAAATACTGGCCAGTCAGCAATGATTGTGAACCAGGAGTAAAGAAACAAAAGTTGCCTTTTTTTCAGCATTACAGAGATAAACTCAGTATGTAACAAAGACGCTTCACATTTAATATTGCTCAAAGAACATAAGTTTTGAAGAATTGCGGAAAAATTGTTTCTTTTTATTTCAACTTTTGTGGAAATACCTGGCATGGTTTCTTTAAAATAGGTCATTGAAATTCACTATGGACATTGATGTTTTTATTTGATCAAGGCTTCCCTAAAATCAGAGAATAGGAGCAAATTACTACAAATGATGGAATCTGTACTGAAACCAACAAATGCTGGAGATCACAATGGGTCAGACAGAATACATGGACAGAGAGCAAGCTAATGTTTTAAGTCTAAATGACTCTTTGTCAGAGCTGAAGTGAAGGGTGGAGGGGACAGCACTTATACTATAACTTGTTGGGGGTGGGTAATGGGTGTAGGCTGCTGGTGGGAAAAAATGTTGATACTTCAGATACACCATTGTTCTGTCATTCTCACTTTCCGATCATTTGATCCAAACTATCAATATCTTTTCTCCACCAGCATCCTACATCCACTACTCCCACAATGTCACCCCCGCCCCTGCAAACTATTGCATAAATGCTGTTGCTGTCCCCTCTATAATTCAGCTCTGAAGAAGAGTCATCTAGACTCAAAATGTTAGCTTGCTCTCTCTCCATAGATGCTATCTGGTGTGCTGTGATCTCCAGCATTTGTTGTTTTCCTTAAAATTACATCGACAGAGAGTGCTTTTGGTCTCTCAAACTAGTTGGGGACAAGTAGCATATGGAAGGGCTGCTTAGTTAATCTCTCCATTTCTGAAAGAAACCCCCCTTCTAAGTTCATGGAGAGACCAATTTGTTCTTCTGAAAGAGTGTTGAAGAAACCTCTCATTGTTGCCTTTCCTGAGTAAGTTGTATCTGAAGGACTGCAGAGACAGCAATGCCTTCAGCACTGACTACACCCAATAGAATAACAGAGCAACGGAACAGTCTGTATTTTATCCTTTTTTTCCAAGAATAACTTGCTGCCATATTTTCCCAAAAGAAAGCCATCCCTGCCGAGCATTCTTCTTTGTTTCTACTTTTCCTGAAGTGTGCATTTATGCTTTGGGATTATTTACAGTGATAAGCATTTATCGTTCAATATTTCTGTGTATGTTAATTACCTTTTGCATTTTTATTGAATAAACTTTGTTTTTAATAACAATACTATGATTATGTTTATTAAGAAACCTGGTTGATAGATCTTGTTGTTTAAAATCTGAAATAGACAAGATATTTAGTTGCGCTTCTTGCTGATGGGATAAAGGTTTTGCATGTTATGTTGTGACTAATGGAATTGTGGGATCAGACAGATCGTGCACTCCGTCAGTGTTGATCGTAATACAAAGGATAGTTGGAACATATTAGAATTTTATGAAACAATGTATGTTGCATCTTAGAGAGTGGCCAAGTGAAGGGACTTCGTAGAATGTCAAACAGATTCTGATTTGAGTAAGATTCTAACAAAAAATTCAGCTCCTTTACATGTTTGCATTGCATGGGCGAGAAAACCTTCCTACTATAGTTATTCAACATCCCTGAAGTAAATCTATTTACGCAAATTATTCTTCATTAGTCTTTTGATTACCTTTTGTATTACTTGCTCGCAGCATATGATTATTTTGTTCAATAAATATCAAATGGGTTGTTCAGATATTTATTTCAACATCAAAACTATAGATAAATCTTTACGTGTTTTTTTTTAAAACTGCAAACTACTGGCAAGCCTCAGTCAATAAAATGAATAGACGTTTTGAAAATGTAGTAGATTGTGGAGATGATTTTGACACTTTCAATGTGCACCGAGCCGATCTCCCACATTCCACCTTCTGTAAACTTAAAGTCATCCAAACCTCTGCTATTCATGTTCTAACTCGCATCATATCCCATTCATCATTATCCGTGTGCTCATTAAATTCATTCCTAGTCAACAAACATCTTGATTTAAAAATTCTCATCTCTGTTTACAAATCTTTACAAGGCCTTGCCTTGTCTTATCTCTGGGTTTTTTTTCGCCAGCTGCACAACTTTTTAAGATATCTGAATTCGACCTGTGTCCCCAGAATCTGTCCACTATCCACAAAGCACAAGTCAGGAGTATGATGGAATGCTCTCCACATGCCTGGATGAGCACAGCTCCAGCAACACTCAAGAAGTTTGACATCATCCAGGACCAATCAATGTGGTTGATTGCCACCACATCTCCAAACATTCGCTCGCTCCAATACTGAGGCTTGGTAGCAGCAGTGTGCAGTACATCTATTATGTGCATGGATTCCATTTCTGAGAACCCCAATGGATGATGAAATTGGTGTATGCAGAGTCCGTTAAAAATACAAGTTTTTAAAGAATGGGTTAAAAATTGTGGATAGGTGAGTTTGCCCACAGATGTTGAATTTTGTTGCGACTTACTTTTTGGTACAAATTGGAAAATTTGTGAGTCATGAACTCGCAGATACAGAGGGCTTACTGTATCTACAAGGTGCACAGCAGAAATTCACCAAGGCTCCTTAGGCAACACCTTCCGAATGCACCACCTAAAAGAATAGATGCAGATGCATGGGGACTGTGCCACCAGCAAATTCCCATTTATTCCAGTCATCAAGCTGACTTGTTCCTTAAGTTCCTTAAACAAGTACTTGTCTCTTTAGTATTGCTGGGTTAATCCTGGAACACCTACCTAATGGCATTATGGGTACACCAATACCTAATGGACTGCAGCAGATCAAGAGGGCAACTTGATCTTAGGGTTGGCATGGTGGCTCAGTGGTTAGCACTGCTGCCTCACAGCACCAGGGTCCCAGGTTCAATTCTAGCCTCGAGTGACTGTGTGGAGTTTGCACATTCTCCCCGTGTCTGTGTGGGTGTCCTCCAGGTGCTCCGGTTTCCTCCCACAATCCAAAGATGTGCAGGTCAGGTGAATTGGCCATGCTAAATTGCCGTAGTGTTAGGTGCATTAGTCAGAGGGAAATGGGTCTGGGTGGGTTACTCTTCGGAGGGTCGCTGTGGACTTGTTGGCCTGAAGGGCCTGTTTCCACACTGTAGGGAATCTAATCTAAAAAAACTTACTGCTGCCCTAAGAGCAACTAAGGGTTCAAAAGAAATGCTGGCCCAGCCAGGGATGCCCACATCCATTTTACTTATTTTCAAAATTAACAAATAAAACATTTGATCGCCAGTCAGTATTTAAAACTAAGCTCTTTGTCAAGGTCCTTTCCTGAAAATCTCTCTATGCCGGCATGCATGTTGCACATTCTTTTATAACAGTTTTGGGAAGAGCCTTGTGATATTTTGTTATTTCAAAAGCACTCTATAAACCTACAATGTTGTTGTTGTAAGTGGTTGATGATGAAGCAAGCTGGTTGAACATTTTTTCTACAGTCTTTTATTCTTCCAGGTGAATTTGCTTTATCTTACTGAGCACACTCCAAGGTTGGGTGTATTACAAAGAATGCTGAACCCATCAGCTATAATCGTGCTGCTGAATTATCAGTTATCCATCAAAATAGGCTTGCAATTAGGAAGTAAATCATACAAAGCAGATCAGTGGAAAAATGGAATATTCAATGGAGCAAAATATTTGTTTCACTGACCAGAATTGAATGAGCAAGTAGCAAAATGTCATATTGGGTTAACAGGAGGAAAGAGTAGAAAGAAGTGGAAGTGAGGAAGAATACAAAAAAGGGGGGAAGGGAAAAATGGAGGGAAGGAAGGGAAGAAAAAAGGAAAGGAAGGAAGGGAAGGAGGGAGGAGGGAAGGAAAGGAAGGGAGGAAGGGAAGGAAGGAATGGAAAAGAGGAGGGAGGGAAGGAAGGGAGGGAGTGAGTGAAGGGGGAAAGGAAGGAAGGGAGGGAAGGAGGAAAGGGAGGAAGGAAGGAAAGAAAGGAAGTAAAGGAAGGAAGGAAGGAAGAACAAGTGAGGAAGAAAGGGAAAGTGAAGAAGAAAGGGAGGAGAGCGAGGAAGGAAGGAAGAAAGTAAAAGTGAGGAAGAAAGGAGTTGAAAGTGAAGAAGGGAAAGTGAGGAAGGAAGGGAACATGAGGAATGAAGGGACTGTGAGGAAGGAATGAAGGAAGGAAGGTCTTTCAAAGCATTTCAGAAAATAATCCTCACATCCAGAATGTCATTGATAAAGTATTGGAATTTGTCACTGTAGCCCAGATTTCTACTTCATTAGGTTTGTCCAATTAATGAATGATGGCAGACATGGTTAGTTACTGCTGTTAGGTACACAAATTGATTTATCTTTTTGCTCACAGCAAGATCCCACAATGATCAAAGAGGACTGTAATTAGTTTACAAAAAACAGAAATTACTGGAGAAACTCAATAGATCTGACAGCATTTGTGGAGAGAAATCTGAGTTAATGTTTCAGGTATGGGAGGGCCAAGGCTGAAATGTGATGGATCTTGAAGAGCTGTGAGAATGGGAGTAGTTTTTCAAGAAGGAAGATGAGGGCATTTAACAAGACAAACGTTATCTTCAGCCATGATAGAGCAGTGCAGGGTTGGGCTCAACAAGTCAGACAGGATTAATTTGACACCCATTCCATTTGTTGACATGATTATCCATTGTAATACACTACTTGTGTAGAGCTTATTGTGTTTTCATGCATTACTCAGGGTTTTACCAGCTTCTTAAAAATGCAAAATGGTGGTTGCTTGGGTTCTCTTGTCTTCTGCAGTCAAAATGGAGCTTTCCTGCTTCTTTCTGGGCAAATGGATCTTTTCTGATTTTTCACTGTCTAAAATACCAAGCACTTTCTCCTTCACAACTTTTAAAATAATGGACCTTGCCTGCTTCCTTATAAAGCTTCTCGCCAAAATCATGATTTTAAAAATACTACTGATCCTTCGAAATGTTTAGTTTCTCCTGTCTTTTGTTTTTATGCAGGCCTTTTTATCTAGATTTCTCCAAAGATTGCTCCTTTCCAGCTTAAATAAACTCCAACGCCTGTCAAGTCTGCAAGTCTGGCTAGTTTTTTTTAGCTAATATCTCTGTCTTTTTTAAAGTGTGATTGAATTTTGTCTCTCTTTCCTAGCCCATGCTTTTTTTTCCCTGTGCCTTTTACCAGCTTCTTGGTGGGGCCTTGTCTTTGGTGTACTGAGCTTGACATGTTACTATTTCCACAGCTGCTGCTGTCTCTCCCAGTGGGTAATCATGTTTCAACTTCTGACTGGTCCTGTATAACAAAAATGGTAATGCTCTTAAAATGGCAAATATGCCTGACTTCAAAATTTTCATAGCTCTTGGACCAAAGAGACACTGTTCTTATTTAACAAGGTGCCTCATTACATTATAATAAGTATCACTACATTACAAGTCAGGCATAATTATTTGGAATCTTGGAAGTAGCAGTGGTTACTTCTGCTCTTTCATATCTCTTGGATCTTTTTCTCCTCACAGTGGAGGTCTCTGTATGGCATTTGCATAGCTGCTCGAATGTGGTATTACCCTGACTGCTTCTCGTGGCACCTAGTGTTACCACCTCTATCAGTATATGCTTCAGGGTAAGAATTGCTTGAGGTAGTTCACTGCCACCAATCCTACAGTCATGGACTTTTGGAATGATTAGGGGTAGAAGGCAGAGAACGATAGCATCATTTCAGGAGAGGCACTGTTCTGATTTAACAAGGTGGCTCACTATATTATAATAAGTAGCACTACATCACAACTCAGTCATAATTATTTGGACTCTTGGGAGTAGTACTGGTTACTTCTTCTGACACTGTAAAACTCATTGCCTCCAATCATAGACTGCACAAGACAACAATACAATAGGTGGAGCTCGATGGAACATGCACGTTCAGTACCTTAGACAAGAGAGCAGGACCCTGTGGAGGATGCTGCAGTTTGCAGTAGTGACAATGTTTCTGGTTGGTGCACTGGCAATTTCTGTGCAATGATAATCTCTGCAGCAGAGACTTTGACATCCAGTACATTAAAAACTGTGTTTGTGTCTGCCGTAAAATATAACAGCGTTTGGACACACAGAAACAATATGTAAAACTTTGGCATGTTTTTATACAATACATACACCGTGTAAGTAGGATTTAGATTTCTGGTGGAAAATATCACAGAACAAAAAAATAATATATTTTTTGTTTCTTTCCTTTATATTCACAAAATACTCAACATCAATTTCACCTGATTTTACAACTGAACAGCTGTGCTTAAAAAATAGAAAACAAAAGAAAAAGGAATAACAGCACGTTCTACATTCAATGAAGGATATTGTAGACCTGGGGAAACCTTCAAAACTAATTTATCCTCGACCGCCAATGAGTTTTAAATCCACACACCTGAGAAGATAAAATGCCAACACATTCTCATGAGTTAATTTAATAATAGAAATACAATATATTTCTGTGCTGCTTAGGGATAGGAAAATATTAACTGTAGTTTATCACTAACCGTGAGAATGCATAACATTTGGTGTCCAGACAGTAAGGTTAATAGAAGACAATGGCTAACTCTTCTTTATCAATAAAGCATTTGGGAATGTTACTTATGATTGCAGGAATTGCCATTATGGTGCCAGCCATCACTACAATAACTGTAGGGTGACTTGATGGTGGGCTACCAAACCCTGTGGAATTATTTCAGTGGTGACAAGATAAAAATATTGGTTCCTGAATAAATTAACTCGCAACAGTCATCTTTAAGTTGGGGTAAACATTTCTAGCATCATGCAGCTATTTGGAAAGCTTGGCTCATTCAATCTTACCTTTGAAGACTGGGCCCAGTGTGTGGAAAGAATGCATTATTTTTTCAAGGCAAATGGCATTGGGGTAGGTGAAAAGCAATGAGTAATTCTTCTGACAGCTTATGGACCTGTAGTCTTTTCGGTTATTAGAAACCTAATTTTCCTGAGGCATCAGATACCAAAACCTTTCAAGACTTGATGGAGTTAGTTAAGGAATACTACAACCCCAAGCCTCCTCTAATTCTGAGATGCTATCGGTTTTACTCTGCATTTTGAAAATTAGGGGAATCTGTGTTGGATTTTTGACAAGATGTCTGGCAGAGGCATGTGACTTTGGTTTAACCCTAATGAAATGCTGAGAGACTGGTTGGTGTGTGAGATTAGTGATGTAACCATGCATAAGTGCCTACCAGCTGAAGCCCAACTGCACTTCATTCGGGCACTACAACTGGCTTTCAGAGTCCAAAAGAGAAAATGCTGGAAAATCTCAGCAGGTCTGGCAACATCTGTAAGGAGAGAAAAGAGCTGATGTTACGAGTCTAATTGACCCTTTGTCAAAGCTGGCTTTCAGAGTCAATGTTTCAGGCATAAGCCCTTCATCAGGACTGTGGGTGGGGGGTCTTGGGTGCTGAGAGATAAAGAGGAGGGGGGTGGGGTTGGAGGGAAGTAGCTTGGAAGGTGATAGGTGGATTAAGGCAGGGTGATGGTCAGAGTGGAGGGTGGAGTGGATAGGTGGGAAGGAAGATGGGCACGTAGGACAGTTCAAGAGGGCAGTGCTGAGCTGGATGATTGGATCTGGGATAAGACGGGGGAAGGGGATGAGGAAAATGGTGAGATGCACATTGATGTCATGTGGTTGGTGGGTCTAAAGAACTACCTGTCCATCTTCTTTCCCACCGCTCTGACCTATCATCATTGCCTTCCAAGCTACCTTCCCCCCAGCTCCAGCCCCTCTTATTTATGTCTCAGCCCCCTTGAGCATACCACACATTCCCCTGAGGAAGGGCTTATGCCGAAAGTGTCGAATCATCTGTCCCTCGGATGCTGCCTGACCTGCCATGCTTTTCCAGTGCCACACTTCTTGACTCTGATCTCCAGCATTTGCAGTCCTCACTTTCTCCTACTGATGTCTTTGCCAATAGAAAATGTGGCAAGTGGAGCGTATCTCTCCTCATTATCTCTTGATGGAAGTGGATACCCTCGCCAGGCCGACTGAGCTTACAGAATACCATTTGAGTGAAAGCAATTGCACAGCCTCAGTCAAGGCATGTCCTGAACAGGGACTCTTAGTCAGCCCACAGCAAAACCCCAAAACAAAGCCGAGCCTCAACCATATGGTTAACATTTTTTTCAGGATACAGGCTGGCAAGCCATTGCAGTTGTGGCCAGTATACGGACTTGAGACAGGAAAAGAGTCCCACTTGGTCTAAAATGAGTAAGAGAACTCATAGGTCAGCATCCAGGAGAGTGCACACCGTGGAAAGCCCACCTACATCTGGCTTTGTGCAGTTAAATTGCTTAGCGACATCCAAATCAGAACCAATCAAAATAAATATCTGGTTAAAATGTTTCAAATGGAGGTTGAGAGTGGTGTGGCTGTATTAGTGACTGCAGAACACTCTTTAACAAAGTTTCCTCTGGATTCCAACCCTTAAGTTTGTGTATGACCTTCGCTAGTCTGAGAATCTAAACCTGGAACCTTTACAGTATAAGGTTACAACTTCAGTTCCAGTCTTGTAAGAGAAGCAGCTGGTTCAGTTCCTACTGATTGTAGTAAAAGATTCAGACCCAAACCTAATAGCGCAGTATTGGTTGAGAAAGATTCAACTAGATTGGTTCAACATTTCTTGATTAGAAAATGGCTACCTGAGTCAAGTCCTAATTAAATACCCGAAAGCTCTTCAGGAAGGTCTAGGGACTATCGAAAGAGCCTTTGCCTCCACATAGCCTGTTGGCCAGGAAGCGGACATGTGCTGTGCACAACTGCGATTGTGGTTAGATTAGAATTTCCAAAAGTATGCTACAATTAGTACCCATTTGGGTTTGTACTACTATATGACACTGCACTTTGGGGTATCATCAACCAATGCCATTTTTCAGAAGATGATGGCAAATATTTTACAAGATCGATCCCAGGTTGCCATCTACCTGAATGTTGTGCTAATAACAAGGAAGACCAATAAAGAGCATTTGGAGAATTTGGACATATTCCTTAGATGTTTCTCCCAGTGGGCATGCACTTTAGAAAGGGAAAGTGTATGTTCCAGGCTTTCAAAAGACGTACTTGGACTATAGAGTTGACAAGATTGGCCTACAACCATTGGAAGATAAAGTGAGAGCAATCAAAGGTGCCCCGGCGCCCACATCTGTACCGGAGTTTAGGTCTTTCCCTGTATTGGTGAATTATTATGGAAAGTTCATATGTAAGCTGGACTCCTTCCAGGCACCTTTACATCTGCGATTGATAAAGGGGTAGTTTTGGAAATGGTCGCATAGCCAACATCTTTAGGAAAGTGAAGGAGCAGCTATCATCGTCTAAGGTGTTGGCACATTATGATCCCATGCAAGACATGGTACTGACATGCACAATATCAGGATGGTATTGGCTCACAGATGGCAGGTGAGAGGAACGCCCAACAGTGTATGCTTCCTGGACTTTGGCTGATGCAGAGTCCAAATACATTCAGTTAGAGAAGAAAGGCTTGGTGATTGCCTTAGATTACCTTTATGGACATAAATTTGTAATCATAACAGACCACAAATACTTGCTAAAGCTATCCAAAGAGGAAAAGGCCATGCTGCCCATAGCTTCAGATCGAATTCAGGAGTGGACTCTCATTCTACGTGCATACAATTCCAAGTCCAGGAGGCCAAATCGCAAATGCGGATGCCTTGTGAAACCTCCCACTGGCAGATACACCACTTGTGGTACTGCCAATGGAAGAGTCCATCTTGCTTTTGAACTTTCTGGACACCCTTCTGGACATGGCTGACAAAAACATCCACTCCTGGCAAAACTAAAACAGCTAGTTATGATGGGAGAAACAAAAGAGCTATGATAACCAGAATTGAAACCTTTCTGGACCCAGTGAGACCAGGTCACAGTAGAAGAAGGCATTTTATTTTTGAGAGCAAGAGTGATGGTCCTGAGCAAAGGTCGCTACCAGATACTGGCTGAACTCCACCAGGGTCATCCGAGGGTGTCCAAATTGAAGATGTTGTCAAAACATTATGTCTGGTGGCCAGGATTGGATCCAAACATAGTCACGTTGGTGGGACAGTGTGCAGAGTGCCAGTAAGGACAAAAATTACTGCCAGCAGTTCTCCACGTTTGTAAACCTTAGACTCAGTTGCATATGGACTATGCCAGTCCTTCCATGGGCTCAACATTCTTAGTCATTGTGGAAACCCACTCATTGTTGGAATTGCATCAAGTTCAGGAACATCGATCCTGAACGCACAACGATTTGTCTAAGCAAGGGAGATAGTTTATTTTGTGGGTCAACATATCTGACCCCTCAGAACAGCCAGAAAGGCTGTCGGAACCCCTGAGTTCTTTCCCTCTGTCCAGCATTGAATAAATCTCAGAGTCTGAGATAAACATGATGCGTAAAGAAGAAGGTGGACCCCCTCCGAGATGCTCCTGGCGCAAGAGGTCGGCTGTGGTCCAGTACGTCCCCTGCCTCTTTCCGAGGCTGAGCCAGAGGATCCACTCCCAGTATGAAAATTCCTCATGGCTATAAGAAAAAGAAAAGGCCTATGTCTCCAAACATAGAGGAGGAGGGATGTAATGATTCTATTGAGGTCAGCCAGGTGGATCCCATAGAATATGAGTTCCTTGATTGGGGCTACTAATCTGGGCCAATCAGGGAGGCCTGATTGACAGATACAAACAGGAGTGTCAGAGGTTTGTTTACTCTGAGGAAGTTGGACCAGTATCAAGTGCTGTGCATGTGTAAATACAGGGTAACTTGGTGCAGTTATTTCAAAAATATTCCTTATTAGTCTTATATTAAAACAAGGTTGCTTCATTTTTGTTTCAGCATCTGTTTCAACTTCCAGTTTAGCTGAATAACTCATTGCAGAAAGAAATAGGAAGGACAATTTGTTCGACCTCCTCTTAAGTTTTCTTGAGGAGTGTATTAAATCAATTTCACTGAATAATCCATTTGTTGTGAAAGGACATAATCCAGGCGATAATCTAATAGTCATGGCACCTAAGAGAAAATTCATGTTTATGCAATAAAATAATTTATTCTGAATTCCTTTAGTAAACATTGTTTACATAAATGTCCTCATTAATGGACCTCTTTTAATTGGTAACTGTTTGCTGTGTTGCTACATTTGCATGGATTTCTTGGATGAAGCTAAACCAAGCTCAAATCAGTGGACCCAATGCACTGCAGTCTGTTTAACCATTCCTTAGAATGAGAATGAACACAAATCCTTTCAAGCCAATTTCTTTCGTTTTTTACAATTTACTTTCATGCATGAATAGTTGACTCATTGGTTATCTTTTCAACACCGACAATAATCATTTTATTTTACTGTTAGTGAGGCTATTTCACTGAGTTCCATAGAAACTTACAATCAGCCAGCAGAAATTTAGCAATTCTTGAGGGTTATGACAGCCTGCATTAAATTTTCAATTCCAATGATTAAGCATTCAGGTTAAGTGTTTTCAAATGCATGTATTTATAAGCAGGATGTTTGGAAAAATGTTCCAATGTAGAGACCATATAGCCCACAGTAATTACAATCACTATTCATTTCTCAGCTTGAGGGCATATGATGTTTCAAACTGGCAAAAGGACCTGAAGAGCAATGCATGGAAAGGAAAAAAAATGGAAAATTAATTCAACAGTAATTGGCTCCAATAGTTTTAGTCAAGTGTACAAAAGGTTTTTATTTGGTTTGCATTTTAATTTTAATTTTTCCTGTCCTGCTTGTCTACTTGTCTCAGCTTGACTCCCGCATTTTTGAGACTGCATTGCTTAAATTGCATACATTTATATTGCTCATTTATTGCTCCACTACTGTGCATCAGTTGTTGATGCCTGTCACCAATTTTCTCTATACCTCCTCAGATCTCCAGTCATAGCACAATGCACTTGTGTCAGTTGTTACTCAGTGGGTAGCACTATTGTCTGATAATCAGCTGACATTCCAGCGCAGTTCTGAGGGAGCTCTGTGCAGTCAGAGATAGCATCTTTCAGTGATGCTAAACCTAGACCCGATTGTCCTCTCATGTGAAATTAACCAATCAAATGGCACTGATTGAAGAAAAGAAGGAACTTTTCTGAATGATCTCAACTCTCAGAAGATCATCTGGTCATTTGAGTAATTGTTGCTTGTGGGATTTTGCTGCACAAAAACTGCCACATTTCTGATGTTTCAAAAGCGAGCACAATTTTAAAAAACTACTTTTTTGTCTGTAAGTGCTTTGGGACATCATATAATTGTGAATGGCGCTGTATGAACCCTTGAGTTCTTTCCCTCTGTCCAGCATTGAATAAACCTCAGAGTCTGAGATAAACATGGCAGGTGTGGCACCTTGACACCTTTACCACGTAAAGAAGATGGACCCCCTCCGAGATGCTCCTGGCGCAAGAGGCTGGCTGTGGTCCAGTACACCCGCCTGTATCCGAAAGTCAGTTTGTTTCTTCTTATGGATCAGTACAATAAAAGCTTAGGCCTGTGACAATACAAAAAGTGCAATTTATTAGCTGGAACTGGACATACAATCACCTGGAGACAGTTTCATTTTGCGTGTTCAGGATGGTATGAGTTTCCTATGATAACTGGCATGTAAGAGCTTTACAAGGTTTTGTTGAAGTGTTACGAAGAGTTCAGCATGCTCTGTTGTATAATGATGCTTTATTAAAGTTTACCATCAGCTGTTCAAGTTAAAATGAAGTCCTTCTTTCTTTTACTGGTTCCAGAGACTTGTTTGTTTCTCTGGGCAGACTTTGCAGGTATAACAGGATGAAAAGTGCACTCTACCTACACGTCTAAACCATTAGGCCCCGCATGCTTCACTTCTTTTCTCACATTCCCATTCACATTAAAAATGAGATACTAATGTCAAAGTGATACTGCAACTATTGTAATAGATAATGGTCAAAAATCTCTACACAGATCACGTTTGAGGTAGAAACATCCAATCTGCAACCGTTGAAAGATAATGAAATAAAACAGTAAACTTTTATCTGTGAGTATATATTTGAAGTTTCATTTTCAGAAAAAGTATGGTAAATATTATCAGCTACATAATTTAGTTAGACCTGAGATCTTTCTGTGTTATTGATTTGATGCCCCATGTAACAACATTTCATTATTGGCAAACCAATGCCTATAAAAAACAATATCATGTTTTATAAATTAAATATATTTTCTCATTAATTTCCCCACAATGTTACAATCAGTCATGAATAGCAGGACAGACAGGAACTCTGATTTTAAAATTCTTATCCTTCTGCTCTAATCTATCCAGGACGATGTTATCTTGATTCCTGTGACATCCTTTGGCCCTGCTTCTTTCCAACATCCTGCAATGATGCAGTGAGTTGTGTTGAGACTCTACTGTACTATAGATGCTTTATAACTGCAACTTATGGTTGTTGAACATCAAAATGACCAAACTGTACCATTAGACTGGTGTGGATTTCAGCATGAAGGAACTGGATGGATTTCCTGACCTACCAAATGTAAATATTCCAACTTTTGCTCTTCATTTTACACCTGACCATTGACATTGAAAAAGGCCACTTGAAAAATGCGAGGGGCTAACAGAGTGGATGACCCACTGTGCCATTTACTCTCATCATTAAAATGGTCCACAGAATTTGGGATAGATGGTCAATAACCATTGCATGACAGCCACTATTTTCATTGCATTAGTGGCATTGCAGACTGTGTTCACTGCAGCATTTTGCACACAGGGAACACATTTTTAAATTATTCATCAGAATTATTTTTGAAATTTTTTCAAGCATGGTCAGTCTTCTTACTTGAGGTTCAGTGAATACAATTTGATGAATACAATTGAGACTCAAATATTGTACTGGATTTCCTCCTCTCCTGAAATGGTGGGCAAGTGACAAGAAGGGAAAATAAATAGGTGTGTTTACCCAGCCCCCTTCCTGCCACTTCAGCAGTTGAGTTCAGTATGGGAAGATCCATGGGCGAACAATTTAGTTGCACTGGGACATGTATTGTCGGGCTAGGGGGCGTGGCCACTGAGAGTCTTCCCTTACTTTTGACGTCTCTGATACTCCTCTCCCCATGATCTATATTTTATTTGATTTATAACGATGTAATTTTGAGTGACTTATACTCATTACAACTCTCAGTATCTATACTTAGTTGTGGATTGAAATTTCAGTCAGAGAGTAATGCTTGAAAATGTGCATTCTGTACATTTTGTGTGGATGACAAAACGCGATAAGATTACCCCGTAAAACGTGTTTCCAATCCCAATGATGTAATGACTGACAAATGGCTAAGAAGAGAATTAAGTTTGGTCAGAAAATCCATGCAGAAAAATAATAAGGGAGCAGCCTCTTCAACTTTCCATTGACTTCACTGATAAAATTAAATTAGAAAACAAAAGTAAGTGGCACGAGTCACTGCATCTACTAGAATTCCTTGGTTTTCAGGGAAGATATCATGGTGTATGTAGATTAGATTCCCTACAGTATGGAAATAGGTCCTTCTGCCCACACCAACCCTCCAAAGAGTAACCCACCCAGACCCATTCTCCCTACCCTGTATTTACCCTTGACTAATGCATCCACCACTAAGGGCAATTTAGCATGGCCAACTCAACTGACCTGCACATCTTTGGAGGAAACCCATGCAGACAAAGTACAAACTCTTCACAGACAGTCCCCTGAGGCAAGGATCGATCCCAGGTCCCTGGCACTGTTTGGCAGCAGTGCTAGCCACTGATCCACCATGTCATCCCATTTCTTTAACCACTGTGGAGAGGGAAGTATACAGCATTTTTTCAGCTAGCGATTGCTCTTTTTTAAAAATTATTGGTTATTTATTTACAGTTAAACAAGAATAATAGAATAATGGAATTGTATTTTTCATTGTCTCTTGTTTATAAATGCAAAAGGCTTTCGTTTTTTTCAGTCAGTGATCATGTAGCAACAGTTTTGAGGCAAATGACTCTTAAAGTATCAATCCAAGAAAACAAAATCTGGGCAAAACAGATTGAGCTAAATATTAACTTTAAATTCATTAATGTCAAAGCACCTCAATTACATTGTAGTGGTCTTGCTTTGATTCGAGATTTATCTCACTAAATTAAAGCAAAAATGTTTTTAAGAGTCTTACATTCTGACTTTGGTGAGTACAATGATGTACAGTTATTAGTCAGATTAGAATTATATTCCAAGGTTGGAGGAGAATTGGATGAGTTCCAAAACAGATTTCAGGAACACAATGAAGGATTCTCCCTTGTCCCTTCCTTCTGATGCAGCCAACTTGCAAGCTTGTTGAGCTGTTAAAAGTTCTACTGGGATGGATCTTACATTTCCTTTGGTTCAGTACTGTTTGTGTCAAGCAAGAATCCTTCTTGTATCTTACCAAACTCCTTATTAGTCACTTATCCTGCTCCTACAATGCCCCCTCACCCAATTTCAGCTCCATCGTACCACAAGCTATTTCCAAAACAAGTTGTCACTCAGTGAATATCCACGAATTGACTGGCATCCCTTGCACCCATACCATCTTTAAAAGACTGTTGTGCACCCAGAAGACTATTGATAAACCTGTGCTATCCTTCACCAGCAATATAATGCTCATGTTAGTGGTCAGCATGAATGACATCCCTTTGTGTACCCCAGAACTCTGTGAGAAGCTCGGAAAGAGATTGCTGGGTCTCTTGCTGAAATATTTGTATCATTGCCAGAAGACTGAAGATTGGCTAACATGGTGCCACTATTTAAGAAAGGTGGTAAGGAAAAGCCAGTGGACTATAGACTGGTGAGCCTGACATTGGTGGTGGGTAAGTTGTTGGAGGGAATCCCAAGGGACAGGATTTACATGTATTTGGAAAAGTAAGGACAGGAATTAGGGATAGTCAACATGGCTTTGTGCATGGGAAGTCATGTCTCATGAACTTAATTGAGATTTTTGAAGAAGTATCAAAAAGGATTGTTGAGGGCAGAGCGGTGGACATGGTCCATATGGACTTCACTAAGGCATTCAACAAGGTTCCTCATGGCAGACTGGTTAGCAAGGTTAGATTACATTGTTTAGAGGAAGATCTAGCCATTTGGATACAGGACTGGCACAAAGGTAGAAGGCAGAGGGTGGTGGTGTAGGGTTACTTTGTAGACTAGAGGTCTGTGACCAGTGTGTGCCACAAGGATCAGAGCTAGGTCCACTGCTTCTTGTAATTTATTTAAATGATTTGGATTTGAACATAGGGGGTATGGTTAGTAAGGTTGTTAATGACACCAAAATTGGAGGTGTAGTAAGACAACAAAAAGGGTGACTGCAGAATACAATGGGATCTTGATCAGATGTGCCAATGGGCCAAGAAGTGACAGATGGAGTTTAATTTAGATAAATTTGACGTGCTGCATTTTGGAAAGGTAAATCAGGGCAGCACCTCTACACTTAATGGTAAGGTCCTGGGGTGCGTTGTTGAACAAAGAGACCTCGGAGAACAGGTTCATAGGTCCTTGAAAGTAGAGCCACACATAGATAGGATAGTGAAGAAGGTGTTTGGTATGCTTTCCTTTATTGGTCAGAGTATTGAGTACAGGAGTTGGGAGGTCATGTTGCAGCTTTGTAGGACATTGATAGATCCACTTTTGGAATATTACATGCAATCCTCGTCTCCTTCCTATCAGAAGGCTGTGGTGAAACTTGAAAGGATTCAGAGAAAATTTACAAGGATATTGCCAGGGTTGGAGGGTTTGAGATATAGGGAGAGGGTGAATAGGCTTGGGCTATTTTAACTGGAGCATGGGAGGCTGAGTGATAACCTTATAGAGGTTTATAAAATCGTGAGGGACACAGATAGAGTAAATAGACAAGATCTTTTATCTTGGATGGGGGTGTCCAAAACGACAGGCATAGGTTTAAGGTGTGTGTGTGGGGGGGGAGGGGGGGGGGGGGGGGGATAGATTTAAAAGGCACTCAAGAGGCAACATTTTCAAGCAGAGGGTGGTGCCTATATGGAAAGAGATGCCAGAGGAAGTGATGGAGGCTGATACAATTGCAACATTTAAAAGACATCTGGGTGGGGATATGAATAAGAAGGGTTTAGAGGAATATCGACCAAATGCTGTTTAAGGGATTAGATTTATTTAGGATGTCTAGTCAGCATAGACGAGTTGGACCAAAGTGCTGTATATGACTCTATATAACCTCATTCTCTCAGCCTACACATAGTTTTACCATTAATCCATACCATTTACCTGTCCTTAGTTACATCCCACCTAAACACCCTGTCGAATTCACTCCTACCCTGTCCCAGTGCCCACTGGAGACCTGCAACTTGTCATTTTCCAGTCAGCGACCATCACAATCAATAACTAGTCAACATTTCACCTCATACAATTTAAAGAATTACAGATGTTGGGGGGCTCAACCAAAAGCAGAGATTTCTGGAGAAACTCAGCAGGTCTGACAGCATCTGGGGAGAGACAAAACAAAATCAACATGCTGCGTCCATTGACCTTTCCATGATGGTTGGCTGCACTCAGCTCTCATTGAGGTCAGGTCCTGTCTGGCTTATCGCGGCCAATACTGCTGAGCCCTGTCACATCTGAGGAAAGCTTCAAACCTCTCAATGTCCTTATCCTTCTTCTCTGAAGACTGCTCGCCTTCCTCCAGCTCATCAGGATCTATTAGATCACCTTGTTGCCTATTCCAGTTGTGCGGAGCAGGGCATGTCTGGGTGATGTGCCACGCTCTGTCCAGAGAATCCTGATGAATTCCCCTGGATCAGTACAAGCAGCAGAATAGTATCTTCAGCAGCACTATTGTCTGCTCCATCATCATTGAGCACTGCCTGGTCACCAGGTACCCTCCATCTCCTGTTTTACATCACACTACCCCAACTGCACATTTCAACACATCAACCCATGCAGGCACCCCAAACTTTTCCTCCAATAATCTTCCACTACCCCAAGCTCTGACATTACTTTTGAATGATCTCCACCCTGGTCCTCTATGGAGACCATGTTGGTTTTTACTGTCAGTAAACCCCTATTCCGATAGCATACCATGGCCTCCATGGCTGTTCCAATCTCAATTTTATAAACCTTGAGTGTTGTCATGTCAATGCCTTTGGCCCACTTCAACATGCCTCTGCACTCGCTCGCCTTCCCTTTTGGCAAGGGGCAACCTTTTCACGCAGAGGGTTGCGCATGTACGAAATGAGCTGCCAGACGAAGTGGTGGAGGCTGGTACAATTACAACATTTAAAAGGCATCTAAGTGAAAATGAGGACTACAGATGCTGGAGATTAGAGTTAAGAGTGTGGTGCTGGAAAAGCATAGCAGGTCAGGCAGATTTTGCCCCAAACATCGATTTTCCTGCTCCTCGGATGCTGCCTGACCTGCTGTGCTTCTTCAGCACCACACTCTCAAAGTTTAAAGAGCATCTGGATGGGTATATGAATAATAAGGATTTAGATGGATATGTGCCTATTGCTGGCAAATGAGACTAGATTAGGTTAGGATATCTGCTCAGCATGGATGAGTTGAAACAAATGAGTTTCTGTGCTGTACATCGTTATGACTCTACGATTTACTTTAAATTTATGCACAATCCATCGTAACAAAGAAAAGTTAAAGAAACCTAAAGAAAACTATGCTCACAGTCCAACACAGTTTCCTTGTATTTTCTTGTTTTCACCTTTCAGGGGAGATTGAGTGGTAAAGCTGACCCTGTCATGTCTTAAAATGGCTTACTCTGCCTGCATGTTTTTAAATATATCTGTGCCGCATTATGGTTTATCTCTGTGGCAGAAAATGACAGGCTGTCTTTGTTCATTTGTATGTCTCCTAAAACAAGTCTTATCAATTTTACTTATCCTGATTCTTTCATGAATTTGTATGGTTGAAACTAGTTCTCCCATCTGGTTTCTGTCACAGGTGTCTGGCTCCCCTCCAAGGTGCCTCAGAGTCCCGTGCTTTACTGTGCAGTGTTTCTTGGCACCTATTCAAATACTGATTATAATGCATTTTATTTGAAGCAATTTCTGTTAACTTAATTAACACCTTAATTTTTGCTATAATTTGGTAAATTCTTTGACTTGTTAATTTAAATTATTTCACCATAATTCTAAGCAAGCTGCTGAGTGACTTCACATCGAACAGGGGATACAAATTCATAACAGGCTAAGAAGAGCTTAAGCTTCTCTGCACCCGTTAAAGGAGCTTACATTGGGGTTGCAACTGGTGCTGGAAGCTGTTTGAAAAGGGTTTTTGGTGTGAACAACATTCAATGATGGGGTGACATAGCAGAGGGCAGAGCCAAAGATTTTCTGCAGCTGAATGAAGATTAAAACAAGGATATTATTTTGCTATAGGGCAGTAGGTCCTACTCCAACCATACTTACCAAAGCAGCCCAAACTAAGAGCTGTACAGTCAACTTCTAGGAAGGTGGTTTCAAAGATCTGGACGTGTGGCCTCGCATGGGTGGAGCCAGCCTATAAAAGGTATCTTCAAACTCCATATTCCACAAAATTAGATTTTTTTTTAGATTAGATTACATTACAGTGTAGAAACAGGCCCTTCGGCCCAACAAGTCCACACCGACCCACCGAAGCGAAACCCACCCATACCCCTACATTTACCCTTTACCTAACACTACGGGCAATTTATCATGGCCAATTCACCTGACCCTGCACATCTTTTGGACTGTGGGAGGAAACCGGAGCACCCGGAGAAAAACCCACACAGACACGGGGAGAACGTGCAAACTCCACACAGTCAGTCGCCTGAGGCGGGAATTGAACCCGGGTCTACAGGCGCTGTGAGGCAGCAGTGCTAACCACTGTGCCACCGTGCCACTGTGTATCCGTAGCCTTCCTCACTGCACCAGACCTCCCCCCGCTCACCTACCAACAATCCCTATTATTCACAATTTATACTTCATTTGGTTCATTAAGCATTATAGCAAGATTCACATTCAGATCTCCCCACTTACCCACACTGCCAGCTATTCAACTTACAGCAACCATAACACTCAAATGTATTGCGCCACATTCATTGACACACTTTCGTCCATCTTGTGGGACAAGTTGCCATGTAACTGGAGGCAGCAAGAGTGACACAATGTAGTAAGGACTAAATTCTGAACTCACTGTATGAAAGAGACAGGGCTTATGGTCAGTGGAAAATCTCATTACCAAGTCCTTATCCAATGGTGTAGTTGAATCTATTGATGATGATGGCTTCCTCATATCTAATTCTCCTTCTCACTTTCTTAATGCAACAAATCCTATTAATTTACATGTTGAAGATGGTGTCAGCATTGCACATCTTTCCTTCTGCCTTTCTCCCCCACATAACCTTATGTCTTCTTCCTGTTCAGATATCCAAACACTGTATATGAACATCAGCAAGAAAAAGACTAAATCTAATGGCTACTTAAATCTGTTGTATCATTCAATAAGATTATAGCTAATCTGATTTCAGCCTCAGCCTCAGCCTCGTTTTCCTATCTGTTGTCCATTGCTGAACCGCCCCAAGTAAGATGCAAGACTGTCAGGGAATGGTGAATTGTTTCATTTCTATTTACCGCTCTTGTTTAATGATTGTATCTTTATCGCTAATATTGTTACTGTACATCAAGTAATTCACAATAAGTGAGAGACTTTGAGATCATATAACACATAAATACAAATCTTTAGACACTAAAACTGTTAATACTAGATTATCCAACTGAGTTGTGTTAATCACAACAGCATCTATTATATCCAGTCTTATCTTATACAATGATTATCTTCCCATTGGCTGAAGGGGTACTGTGTGAGGGTTCACCATTTTTGAATACAGGCAAGATTATTTAGTATTGAGATGAGGAGGAATTTCTTCATTCAGAGTGTGGCAATCCTGCACAATTCTCTGCCACATAAGGTGAGGAAGTAAGACACTAAATGTATTTCAAAAATGAATAGATAGATTTCTAGATGCTAAAGACATCAAGGCATATAAGGAGTATGGTGTTAAGATTGGACATCAGTCATGATCATATTTAATAATAGAACAGGTCAGTGGGCTGGATAGCCAACTCTTGCTCTTATTTTCGATGCTTCTACAATAGGTCTTGTGTTGAGAAAGCCAGCACATTTTAGGATCTTGTAGGATGACAAGTTACACCCACAGATCTCTGAGTAATTTATTAACAATGTCTAAGTCACAAGACTTGTACTTTATTCCTATCTTGCCACAATCTATATATTGATTAAGACAAGACAACTCACTTTGGCCCGGTCAAGGAAAGATGGTGGCGCAAATTGGTAGTGGTTGGCATCACAACATAAAGAACATTATCTAGTTTAGCACATATGATTTGTTCCTGAACTTCTGCAGCCTTAAGTTAAAGACTTCACTTTCTTTGGAAGGAAACCATTACCTCAGTTCTACTAGGGCCCAGTTAGAAGAATTCCTTTGTTCAAAGGTGTAAAAGTGCTATCTCTCCTTTGCAACTTCTCAATCACCTTTACTCCCACTATCTCCCTCCCTCACAGCTGCTGTCCCCTCCTGCAGCTCTCCCTCCCTTTCCCTTCTTCAGATGCTCTTCATGTTTCTCCAACATCTATACCGCTCACTGACTTTCAATTCTACTATTTCCAGCTTCAGTCAACACTAGCCTTCCAGGTCTCAGAACTCTCCCCCACCAAACTCATCCCATGCCCCTGAACCTATCAGGAGCAAATGCAAGAAAGAACCAGCCTGTGACTGGAACAGCTCCTAACTGATTCTGACAGCTCTAGTTACAGAGGTGTCCTTGTCGCCCTAGTGATTGAATCTTCCCATGTCTTTTAGCAGCGTTCAGGGGTAAATTTGCTCACCACCACTGTATATCTTGAGTTCAGAGGACTACAAAATTATATGCATTCATTTACTAGCACCTTGAACCTTGTAGCAGTGTGAAATCCTTCTGGTCTCATGACCTCACTGGCTTCCCGTCTCTCAGAGCAAACAATGAAATTTGTTTATCTCTCATGGAATCTGGTGCTTTGGTGACATCCTCATGCAATAATGGAAGGCCACCCGAAAGATGCTGCAAGTGTAGCCTGGAAGAAACCAGCGTATAAAATTGCATTACAGCCATTTCTCTGATTGGAGGATGCAGTTACGTGGCAAATTACCATTAGGGAATTGCAGATGCTTCCACTAAAATTCCCTCCAGCACAACTCACATCCAAAAGAACCATGAGCACTGAGTATATCATTTTCAAAATCTAAAGCCTCACGTGGAGCTACAACGTAAATCATATACATCTGAAATTTGTGACATATGTGCTTCATGCTCTCTCTGTTTAAAACAATAATTTACATTAATATACAGCAAGAATCTTCAAAGGATTTGGATCAAAGGAATTTGACACTAAGCCATGTCAAGAGATATTAGGAAGATAACTAAAAATTTTGTTTAAATTATGTGTTGAGGAGAATATCAAGCTGTATGTTAAATGGCTTTATGAAAATTCACTTTGTTGATAATTCTTTAATGAGTATGGAATTAGGTCAAGTCTATAGATGTCAACAACTGAAACCCAAGCCCATCTTCCAGCGGTGTTTTGATTGTTGTCCTTGCCAAAGGTTATTTCCCCACTGCTCTTACAAGCAGAAAATTATGCATGAAGTCAATATGCTATGATAGGCATCAGCCAGTCTATATTATCAATGTTTCGCTAAAACTATTAAGCCAATGTTCCATTATTTATCGTTCGAACAGGCTACATTATATGTGTCAATGTATGCTTCATTTAATGTGATAAACAGCAAAACAGAATTAAATTAATTAAACAGTTACAGCAGTTGACTCTTTTATAGATTATAATCTTTTCTCTGGGGTCAGTAACACAACTCAGAGGACATTTCCCTCCCCCCCCCCCCCCCCCCCCCCCACCAAGTGTTTAACTGTAGTTCACATTTTAGCCTCTCAGGTTTCATCCATTGCATTAACTAAAGATAAACAATTGTCTGAAGGGTTTCAAAAGAAGTTGTTCATAGCACACTTGCAAACTTCAAGATGACAATCAACATTCCAATAGAAAATCTTATCTGGCAAATATAGCGGAAGGCAAATCTCCTTTTCCCACTGCGACAAACTTATAGTGTGTGAACAATTTGTCCTGATAAGATTTGTTGGCAATAAATTAATGCAAACAAAAGTGTTCTAGACAGGGATATGCAGTTTGCACTTTGGCACTCAAACAGAATAGAAATCATATCCTGAAAGCAGTAAGCAGGATTTGCACAAATGTTTGAAGACATGGAGTTTCCACTTTGTACATATTCAACATTTCAGCAGTGAATTGGTGCTCAAAGTTGTGTTGGCTTTTGGACATTTCCATTGTTTTAATCGTACATGAGCAAGCACCATCCAGAATTCTTAAACTAAATTTGTTTTCTTGCATTCAGGGAAAGCAAATACTTGAATTAATTTAAAACTGGCTTAAGATTAATTTAACATAGCTGAAAATAGGTTTATCACAAACATCACCATTGAAAACAAACAATTTTAAATAATTGATGATAACTTTAAAAAGACTAAACAGAACCATTAATTATTTGCTTTGATTTTCAGCAATCAGTTTCTGAATAATGTATTTAGAGACAGTGAGTCATAGAGATGTCCAGCATGGAAACAGACCCTTCGATCCAACTCGTCCATGCCAACCAGATACCCCAACCTAATCGAATCCCACTTGCCAGCATCTGGTCCAGATCCCTCCAAACATTTCCCAATCATATACCCATGCAGCCTCCACCACTTCCTCTGGCAGCTTATTCCACACACGCAATAATGAGGTTTTTTTGTACTTGTGCCTAAAAAGAAGTGCCTGAATACAAGCTTAAATGTAAGTAACTCTGCTATGGCCTGCAAATGAGAACAATTATTCTAAATTCATCATACTGATTAAGGCAGTTTGGAGGTGCAGCCTGTTTTATGAATGGGCTAGCTTCCAGAGCAATGTTTTCTTAAAAGAATCAGCACAAATGTAGATGAAATGATAATTTGCACTGAATGCAATGCATCCAAAATTCCTCATGTCTTTGATTATTTTAACATTATTTTAGTTGATTTGTTCTGAATAAACTGGTAAACAGAGGAGAATCTCTGATGAAGGCATGTAGCTTACTTACGTACCTTTGGAAGATAAATGAAAACAAAGTCGAAGTAATAGTCAGAGCAACTAAATTAAAAATCTAAAAGTTCCGAGCCTCAGTGTTGATCAAATGAAAGCACAGAACAGAATTTTCTCTTCCTCAAAAGACATTGAATGTTACATTTTAAGGTTTATTGTAACACAGAGTTGATACATGTACAGAAATCTATCAACATAAGTCTGAGCTGTGGAAACCTTAAGGGTTTAAGTAGAACTGTTATAACATAACCTTATGCAACTTTTAACACCTCACACAACATCACAAAAGAGAGTTAGAAATCTTTTACCATCATGTATGAATTCAGCACCAAGGGATGTCAAGTCTCTCAAACAGCAGAAGTACAATACATGGTAGAGACATTTACAAAACGGAAGAGATGATGTGTAACACATCATGAGAAGAATTCCAAATGATTGCTGAGTTTAGTGACATTGTGTATTGAAAACAGATGTGAAGCAGTCACTTTTTGACTCTGGAGGCTTAGCCTTAAACCCAGCAGTGGAATGAATATTGATACCTATGCTTTGATAGCAGTTGAAGGTTACAAGCAGAATATCACTAAACAGTAGCACAGTTTGCTATACAAGACTACTTTTATTTGTATATCAGGTATTTTGTTCAAAAGATTTGCAACATAATTGGAATTTAACATTGAATTACTTATTACCCATTTTGAGCAATATTGCATCTCAATCCTTTATGCAGTGTGCATTTCTGATCATTGTGCAGATATGGCACATATTTTATTTATATTAAGACCATTACTAATTTTCCTTTCTTTTCAATTTTGGTTTGGAATTGTGAGTTGCAGGTGAGAATTAACTTTGAATAGTAGTTTGTCGTACATAAAAATAGGAAAGAACAGAAGACTGATATTTGCTGTTGGGAACTGGCCTGGACAGATAATGCAGGTTAATTACTGCCCTAAGGAAACAGCAGACATTTGGCACCGAGATGTTTTTATACTCAGAATGCCAGCTGGTTAGATGTTGAAATTGGTCAATCAAGGTAGGACTGATGCTGGCCAGCCAATCACAGGGAATATTGAAAAAGCAGTATAAAATAAAATGAACTGGTGTTGACTCACCTTTGAGAAATAATTAGAAGTCTTCAGAGGTCTGAAGAAGCTGCTTGGGTAATGACTGAAGACTTTGGAATTCAAACAAAATGTGCAGTCCTATGTATCTGTAGTGCAACCCACTGTCAAGAAATTTCGCAAAAGCCTTAATTGTTGAAATGGTGACCAAATTGACAATTTTTAAAAATCTATCCCTTAACTGTGTCTGTCTGTCTATTTGTTAGTGTGTGAATGATGTTTTGTATTGAAAGAAACTGGGCTTAGTTCATAATATTAATTGGATTGCCTTACATTTTTATCTGTGATTTACTACATGTATAAAAATTAACAATCTATTGTTGAGAAAGTCATAAACTTGCTGTCCAATATTATTATTTGTAAATTCTGGTTAGGAAAGAGTGAGCAATTTTCAGAGTCATTGAATGTCTTGGATTGACGGTATTGCAAATCCAGAGTTAGTGAGGCTGATTTGGTTTGACTTGTTATGTATCTATGTCATAATATTAAACACTTTGGTTTATGACATTTTATAAATATACTCTTTCTCATTGTATAGGTTCTCTCATCCTTGAAACAGAACAAGGAGTTTCACGTCATCAGTTGTATGTCTGGCCTTATGGACAACGTGAACAAAACTTGATAAAAACGTTAACATTTTATATTCAGTCACTTCGATTCAAGTATAGAAAGAAATAAAACTATGCAGAGGAAAAGGAATGTAGCAATTCACCTATGCTGGTTAGTTAAGACAGCTACTAGAATTTTTCCTGTTGCATTAAAGGTTACTTTTTTTCTGCAGTAGTTGAGAGACACTGAAACAGAATAAAAGTCATGATGACAGAGTCGACCTCAGACCAGAAAAATCACCTCCTCTTCTGTATTATGAACACTTTTCAAGGTATCACTATTTATTTCCCCAAGTTATCTCCATTCCATGTCCTTTCTACAGTAAACACTGACTCAAAATATTAGTTTATTATCTCATCCATCTCCCATGGTTCCACAAATGGCCGTGTTGATCTTTAAAAGGCCCTATTCTTTCCCTAGTTACGTTTTTGCTCTGAATGTATTTATAGAATCTCTTTGGATTCTCCCTAATTCTCTTTGCCAAAACTATCTCATGTCCCCTTTTTGTAAAATATGAAGTGCTTTAGCTTTCATCTTTTACATCTACCAACGCTATCTTGCCCCATACATTCCAACTCATGTCAACCCATCCCAACTCAAAGGCTGCTTATTGCTTCCTGTGCTGCTCCATCCATTCCGACAGCATCTCATACTACCCATTCCAATCCATGCTCTTCCATTCATTCTCTTAGTCCCTTCTAACTTCTATGCCAATTTAATGTCAAATTATGATTCCCACTCATTGTCATGACCCATTAAGGTCTATATGCTAACCTAGTCCTAATACTGCTCAATCCATGCCCACCATCAACCACATTTTAGGAGGACGAAACGTGGATAAGGCACAACTATTAGAAAGCCTAGCTTAGTTAAGATTATTAAGACACCAGCATCGTAAGAGATGCATACTAGGCTGCTGATGGAAATAAGGGAGCCAAACTCCTTCATTCCTTCTTAGATACAGGGGTGATGTCAGAACACTGGTAGTTTGCAAACATTTATTTTTACATGCTTTATTCTATACATTATACTTACCTCGTTACCAGCATAGTTAGATATTTCTCCTTAGTATCTCTGGGCTATACAATTCAATGTGATTGTGCAGGTTTATGAGGGTGCCCCTCTTCTGGGTCTGAAGAATCCTTATTTGCCCCGATACTAGATTTAGGCTCTTTCACTGTTTTCAGTAGTGTAGCACACTTTATTTACATCTATACATTAGAAGTTATTGAGTACTGTTCTCTAGTAAAGTATCAATGACCTCTTTACATACCTCTTCTTCTGATCTACTCTGCTGTTAACAATTACACCAGACATCATATTTTGATCAGTCAACAGAGGAGGAATATGCTCCATGTGGTGTACATGGACTACCATAAGGCACTTGATAATGCATTGTACAGCAGACTTGGCAGTAAAACTCATAGAATACAAGGGCAGTGACAGTATACATATGAAGTTATGTGGCTGACAAGAAACAGAAAGTCAGTTTGAAAAGTTGTTTATGAGACTGAAAGCAGGAATCTAGCCTTGTCTAAGGGAAGTAGAAGACTACTTTTCTTGACATATATTACTGATCTAGGCATGGGTATATAAGACACAATCTCAACATTTGTGCATGTGTTGTGAACTGTGAAGCAGATAGTGATTTAATGGTGAGTTGTCAGACTGCAGGAGATAACAGAAATAGGGAGGACCAAGCAGCTTTGAGGCAATTTAAAAAAAAGGATGAAAATTCTGATGTATTGACCCATGCAGGTAAGTGAGGACCGTTAGCCATGTTTTTTGCAACTGAGCAAAATCCTATAAGCAGAGAAACATGCTGTTTGGATTCTAATACAAATCTGAGCTTGCCATAGATACATTCTCAGGTTCACTGGTGTCAGTCACTTCTGTGAGCACGTCTCTCAAATTCCAAAATTGACTTAGGCTTCCCAGTATTAAACCACAACTGCAACCTGAGAATGTAACAATGTGCGCCCCTTAACATACCAATTGGATATTGTCTCTAGTGCACACATCCTCACGTTTTGCTTCTCCAGTCATTACATTTTAATGAGATGATGTCAGAACAAAGCACTGTTGTTTTATTTCTGAGACAAGTGAATACAAGAGCTGGATTTTACTCCAACCGACTTAATGCAATCAGTACAACTTGTCTTTGCAGAATAATAAAAAATAATGAACACTTTCCTGGATCAGTGAGTCATCTTGCTTGATTTAAATAAAATAACTTCTAATTATCTTCATGCATCCCATTTTGCTTTGAGGTTGGCCAAATCATTCTTTGTTTTCTGACTAAAAATCTGACTTTATGCCTCACCCAAAAGTGGAAATCTGGAAGGGGTGTTGGGATGGGGATTTTGGGGAGTGGAAGGTGGATGGTGTGGAGTTATGGTAAGTTAAAATGTTTCTCTCCCTCATTTAGTATGTGGTAAAATACCTGGCAAGTCCTCCTTGAACCACGAACATTTAAATACAACAAATGTGAGGTATTTGCTAACATTTAAATGAGGGAGTTCGACATTTTCTTTTTATTCACCATGTTCATGGTTTCTCGATGTAACTGAATTGTTTAAAATAAGAGCATTTTACCATAAATGAGCTATCTATTTGGAGCATCATTGATTGATTTGATCCTTATGTTGTCTAAGAGCATTTGTCACTTTTGTCATGTATATCATGAAATTAACCTTAAATCAGTTTAAGGCTTGATTATTATAGCCCTCAGCATGTCCATCTTGTAACATAGCTGCAATTGTTTGTTCAGTGGATTCTATAAAAGAAGATTTTCCATTCCTTTCATCAACCTGCTGGACATATTTTCCAGCCCTTTGCTTTTCTAGCCCTTGTTTGGCACACATATAACATATCAGTAATGGGCTTCCCATCCAGTAGGAACAGGTATCATAGGGGCACTTGCACATTGGTCATTTTTGTGATGGTGTGGGAGCCAGACACTTCTTCTGGAACTCTGACAGAATCTAAAAATTGCAGGAAAAATTCAGCAGGTCTGGCAGCATCTATGGAGAGAAAGCAGAATAAACTGTTGGGTGCAATGATCCTTCTTCAGATTTTCTGGGTTTTGTTTCAGCAATTTCTGTTTTTATTTTGAGCATCCAAAGTTTTTTTTTGCTTTGACATAATCCAGTATGTGTCAGAGAGCATGGAATACCCTAGAGTATTCATGGAAAATTTTTGATATGACAATTTATGACAGGTGGGATATTGAAGATCATTAGTTCAGAATAATAAACAGTTAATTTTAGCTTAGGAAACCCTTTATTTTGGCCAGTTCAGAGGAGATGTGACTGGATCAGAAGCAAATACAAATGCTCTCCTGGAATGGAGTCTTTTCAGAGCAGTTAGAGAAATGTCACCTGAGCAGAATAACTTAGTGTGGACAATTTCCAGAGCTGAAGTGTTTGGTTAGAAATCTGAAGGTATTATCAGCTGAGAAAGTATAAGCTCTCACTTTAGTGAGTATTCATGGAAGAAAATCCTACCCTTCATAAGACAGAAATTGGGGATAATCAGTTAAATCAAACTTTAAAATGCGAAAACGAGGTATAATTTCTTTGAATTTAAATTATTGTCAACTGACGGTTTTGAGAAATAGATTGAAACTTCGTTTTGTTGGGTATTTTGAGAATTTTTAACTATGTGTATATAACAGTTTTTTTGTAATTTTCATCTTTTGTGAAGTAGACTTCCGATATGTTGTGAAAGAATCTCTGCAGCCTCATGTAACTGTGTTTCAGTGGATGACTCAACTAAAATAAGAGAAAAAAAAATCTATCAAGCTAGGTTTCATTTTGGGAATACCCTTGTCCAGTGGTGCCATCAGCTGAGATGATAACAGCTACTTTCCAACTATCAAGACATTTCATGTGTAACTTGAAAAGCTTATACTCAAGCTATTCCAGTGATTGAATGGGAATTATTGCAGCACAACTCACCTAAACTTCAGAGAACGTGTTAACGTTTTATCAGTCAAAAGTCTTCAGTTGCCTAAACACAATTTTAAAAAAGTACGTGGGGAGGTTAAAATGGAGAGAGTGAATCTTTCACCTGCTCCCTGCTAATGTCATATGAACTGAATGTAATTTTAATGGAGAAAACGTATCAAAGTAAAATTTAGGCTGTGGTTATACATGATGTAAAAACCACGCAAACTTCATTGGGAGAAAGAAAATGAGTTTGCTTTAATTTCTTAGGCTTACAGTGTTCTTGCTGTAGAGTTTTTCAATAGAATGATCAGCATTATGGAATTTGTCTGACTTTGGTCAATGATCCAAGTAAATACATGTTCTCATATCCTGTTTCTGGATGACCTTTCAGTAGTTTATGAAGGGCAGTGAGATGTTCAAAGATGTCACAGCCTATTTACTCCAAATTACTTTGTTCAGTTCAAACTATGTTCACTGAGAAGTATTGAATACCTCCTCCTGCTTTTTTAATAAACCACTTAACATAAATTAGTTCATCTTTTGCTCACAAAGCCAAAGGAGGAAAGCTAATTATCACTTAAAAGATTAAAAAGGGTCTTTATTTGCCGATTTTTCTGATTAATCAACCACATCCTGTGCAAAATAATCGGATATAAGACTAGCTGTAATTCTGCAGTGTTTCTGTCATTCTCTCTGATTTGTTACCATGAACACTTCACTTTTAATTGCTAGTGATCAGTTCCACTGACAGCAAGTTTTACAACAGCAACTGCGCCCATGAGGACATATGGATGATACCCATAGTTACTGATAAACTAATTGTATGCAGATATCATGCATGAAGAATACCATAGAAGGAGCAAATTGCCATACAATTGCTTAACTAAGTGACATGGAAATTAGTTGTGAGTAGATTGTGGGCAATGTTTCTTTACTGCAGCTGGGAAAGGGCTGCCAAGAAGACACTGGAACAAAGTTAATGGACTAATTTAAGAAACGTTCAGTGAATAGTTGAGAGATATTCAACAACTTGTTGGATGCTGAGGTGGGAAGACAGTGTTGTAACTTCTTTGTCTGAACTGATCTATGGGATAAAATATTTAGAGAGAGGCAGGCTTTGAAGATATATATCAACTCAAAATTGGATATCCATGAGATGGTATGGGTCATCAGCTGCAGTAGCAAAATTGAAGTCAACCACAATGTCCCCAGACTAATAATTCAAAAACACAGGGTAGTATTCTGGGGACATGGGTTCAAATACCACTGTGGAAAATGGTAAAACTCAAATTCAATTCAAAACATGGAATTTAAAGATAGCCTAATGGTGACCATATATCTGATAGTCATCATACAAACCCATCTGGTTCACTAATATCCTTTAGGAAGCCATGGTCATAATATGACTGGATGAGTAATCCAGTGTCCCAGGCTAATGCTCTGGCGATATGGATTTAAGTCCCACCTTGACAGATGATTAAATTTGAACTCACTGTATAAAAGAAAATCTGGAATTAAAACAATACCAAGTCTAATACCAGCCATGCAACCACTGTTGATTCTCATCAGAAAAAGTGGTCCTTTACAGAAGAAAAACTGCTGTCCTAATCTGGTCTGGCCTACATGTGACTCCAGACCTACAGCAATGTGTTAGACTCCTAACTGCCCTCTGAAATGGCTCGCTATATGATTCAGTTTAATGACAAATGTGGGTGTGGGGAGACAATAAAAATTAGCCTTTCTGCTGCCCTCTGAAATGACTGAGCACTCAAATCAATTGGGAGAAAATGCTACAAAATCTAAAGAAAGGAACAAAACCAGACATTTTGCACAGCAACAACCTAAGCAACAACAGCAAACACAGCCGCCTTGACCCTATAAGATCCTCCTCATCAACATTTGGAGGCTTGTGCCAAAATGTGTAAAGACTTGTCAAGCAGCAGCCTGACACAATTACATGCATGAAATCATACCTTGGAGACCATGTGCCATATAACACAATCATCATCTTGGATATGTCTCATCTCACCAGCAGGACAAAGCCAGCAGTTTGTGGGAACACAGTGGTATACAGTTGGAAATTGCTCAGGATGTCCTGAATCTGGACTCCAGACTGCATCAATCCTAAGACATCTGCCCAAAGATAAGTCGGGAGGCTCCCTGGTGATTACCAACTGTTGTTCCCCCACTTCCGCCCAATCAGTTGGCTGATTAATCAATATTCTTTCGTGATGAACATCAGCATGGAGGAAGCATTGAGAGTGGCAAAGGCACAGAATGTAGTCTGTTTTGGCCAACTACAATGTTTATCACCAAGAGTGGCTTGGTAGTAGCAGAGGATCAACAAGGCAGCTCACTGTCATTTTCTCCTGGCCAGTCAGAGACAGGTAATCCACGTTAGCCCACCAGTGATGCTCACATTCCATGAATGAATAAAGAAGAGAATTCTAAGATGTTGACCCAGTGACAGTGAAGACAAAGCTCAAGAGGTTCCTGCTTATATTGTTCTAAGTTAACATGAGTATGACTTGAAAGTTTTCTCATCATCTGATGCCCTTTTCCTTCTAAGTGATAGAGGTCATGGGCTTGAAGGTGCTGATGGAAAAGCCTTGGTGAATTATTGATGCATCTTATAGATGGCATGCATAACTACCTCAGCACGTTGTTAATGAAGGGAGTGAATGATGAAAAATAATTTTTAAAATGATTGAAGGGTATATTGTCTATAATACAGACCAGTAGAGTGCAAAAACAGGCCCCTGATCATGATGTCATTTTAAACAAATCCTACCTGCCTGCACATGGGTCCACATTACTCTAATTCCCAACCTGCTTCTGCGTCTGTCTAAATGTGTTTTGGATATTGTTGTATTTAGTTTGATCCAATCCATTCAAAAGGAATCATGTTGAATGTTGTAAGATAAAGCTACGTTAAGTAACTAATATAAAGACATGAAGTAGTGTTTGAGGAGAGAGAAACGGAGTTTACCTTTGAATTCAAAGAGCTTTCAATGAAAGCTCAACAATTCTTTTTTTCTCTGCACAGAGGCCACCACACTGCTGAGAACTTTTAACATTTCCTACATATGTTTCAGACTTCCTGCATCTACAGTATTTTATTTTGTACTACGAACTCTTGCAATACAAAGTGGAAGAGGGCAAATTAGAAATTTTGTTCTGCCTGTTGGAATAAGGACCTCGTGAGAAACATTAGTGACAATATTACATGGCAATTCATTGGATTTTTAAGAGTTTCTGTTGTCTTGGAGATATAGGCAGGAACCTTTCATGTTTGTGCTCAAATTGATCACATGTTGTCTTGAGGGAGACTTGATCGAACCAAGTGCTCTACAGACTTGTATTTGGCTGCTGTCTTACCTTCCCTGAAGTTGAAATCCTTGTTTGCAGAGGTCTTGCCCTCTGTACATTGTTGGCAAACATCTAGCTCCTGATAGCAGAAGATCAACTGTCAGTCCTTTCCTCCTCAGGACTTAATCCAGGGAGACTTTATTGCTCAAAGTTAAAACATAACTCCTCTTCAGAGTCACACTAGACTTGAAACATTAACTCTGCTCTCCCCAGGTGTTATAGGCTCTGTTGACTTACTGGTTTTATTTTGAATCGCTGACATGAGCAGTACTTTGCTTTTATTTGATGTTTTCCTGCTACCAGGACATGGGAGCGGTGCCTCTCCCTTAATGAAGTGTACCTGCCCATCATAGTTTCCACTGTGATGGACTGTATTCATTTCATTCTCAGGACTAGTGTGCCAACAGAGTGCCACTCAGCTTTCCCCTTCCCAATGGGTAAGTTGCATATTGATGGACCAGATAGTCTTTTCTTTCTTTTGATTCATATTTATAAGGCCAGTGATGAGCTATATTGGAGTAAATGCATAAGGAAAACCTTATATTGAAAGACAATATATCACAAGTCTTAACTCTGAAAATTTTCATGACATGTTAGATACAGATACATTTATGATGGCACAAATTTCGTAATTTCTTATGAGAACTTCATCTTTGGATTTACTAAAACTAAGACAATGGGAAAATCCTAACTCCACTCACCTATCTCCTACCTTGCCAAACATAATTTCAGTTAGGGTGGGATGAGATGTCAAATGATTTTTTTTTAAAAAACAAGGCCTTATGACTAATGCTAACGTATCTCTTGCCCACCCATTTCTTATTCTGGACTTAGCAGATATGGTTCAAGAAAGGAATGACTGAACCACACCCCGATAATTTTCCTATTTACTGAGGATGGGAGTCCTTAATCTTATAATTTCTGCAGGTTTGCCTTGGCTCTTGTGTGTCTCAGGCCTTAGGAAAAAGGCTTCAGAATGGAACTAAAGGTGACTGAACTTGTGCTTTGTGCTTTGTCCCCACAAGTTAATCACTCGTAGGCTCAGAGAATCCATTTTACCACCTGGGAGATGGGATAGGAAACCTTCCTTTGATAGGAGATGTGTGCAGTAGTAAACAAGAGAGAGTGAGAGGTGACAGAATGAAAAACGTGCCACTCACTCTGGCACTGCAGGGAGTCATTGACCTTCTTACAGCACCGTTAACCATTCCTCCTGACCATGGCTATGGTATTGACCCAAGTGGAGACCTCCGGCCTGGTTGGCAGAATCTGATTATATGCCCTCCTCTGCCTGTTCCCCGGGAATACTCCCACATTGTACTCCTTCTTTGGGTCAGGGATTAAGTCCCTGCACTCAGCATCTTCCAAAACAAATCTCCCTTTTGGCTGGTGGCAACTTACTTGTGTCTCGTATCTGCTCTGGAAGACCACGCACAAGACTGGAAGGCATGCCTATCAATCCGACAGTCTTCTCAGAAGACATCCTGTCAAAGAAAGTTGCAAGTGCTGATTTGGGTCTCCCTGCTTATCCTCAATTTCAATTGCCACAATTCTCAGCCATGCCTACACACTGCTAAAGCCTTCAGCTCCTGAATTCTTCTCTAAATCCCTTCACCTCTCAACAGCTCTTTCCTCCCTTAAAACTCTTCTTAAAACCAATCTCTTTGACCATGCATGAGTGCTGGCTATGTGCCCTAACAGCATCTGCTGTGGCTCTGTGGCAAATTTTGATTTATAGCCCTGCTGTGAAGCGCCTTAAAGCTGAAATACAAATAAAAGCCTGTTGATATTGGTGTCAAATTTTGTTTGATAATCCTCCCTGAAATGCCCTAGGGAAAATTCATTCTCTTAAAAATGCTATATAAATAAAAATTGTTGCTGATATCTATCCTCCCACTGCTCCTGCGTGCTAATAGCAAAATTTCTGAGCCATTACAGCAAATGCTTTCCAAGAATAAGGAGAGAATAAAACAATTTCAGTGGATCTTCCAAACTATTGTCAGATTAAAAAGAATACATTAACTAATAGCTATTAATAGGTTAGCTTTAAATTTAAGCCAAGAGTAAACTGAAGTAATCCAACATAATTTCTCGTTTCTATGTATTGACCATCTACACAAATAAACCGCTGTAAGGCTTATTGTGTCCCTACTGTTGGGCCAGGAGGCCTTATTAGGAGATGCATTATAACACATTTGAATGGATCAGTTAGAAAATATCTCAATTTAAAATGATGAAGCTTAAAATTAGAATCAAGTGAATTAATACATTTCTGGAATACTTCATTTGGAGGACAAATCCATAAGAGACTTATACACTTAATCATAATTGAGTATAATTTGGCAACTTGTTTCGGTTATTGAATTACATTTCAGAAATCTTCTTTCATAATTTAGGTGTCATTAGATATGGCAGCAATTTACAAAATTACAAGATATTTGAAGCTGAGGAAATTTGTTCAGCTGATCTCAATTCATCCATCCACTGAGATCCAATTGCTAATTGTTAACATTTCTCCCAGCACTACTCCTGTGGTACAACTATTTAATGGGCTGAATCCTTTTTTCTTTTGACTAGGTCTGAATTGCTTCAAGTTCTTTTGGAGGGTTTTTAGCCGCCAATCCCATATCTTGCCAAACTCATCTTATTAACTCTGTACGTGCCCCTATGTTAGGTTTTACATTTGATTTTGGTTCCCATCATACCATACGTCATTAAAAGAAAAATTGACCACTCCATGGATATTGCCAAAAACACTGGAACCCCTAGCACCCAGTTGCTGTGAACTGAAATGAGCACTGGCATGTCTGGAAGGTGTTGAAGAGGGGGAAGATGACACTGTGATTCTCCAGCAAGGAACTGGAGGTCATGGTCGAGGGATGGTGCAAAGCAGGGATATCATATTCCCGGGGAACAGGCAGAGGAGGGCATATAATCGGATTCTGCCAACCAGGCCGGAGGTCTCCACTTGGGTCAATACCATAGCCATGGTCAGGAGGAATGGTTAACGGTGCTGTAAGAAGGTCAATGACTCCCTGCAGTGCCAGAGTGAGTGGCACGTTTTTCATTCTGTCACCTCTCACTCTCTCTTGTTTACTACTGCACACATCTCCTATCAAAGCATCTCTGCCCCTCACTATTATCTGCCATATCTTCTATCACCCATTTTCATCCATGCCAACATATCACATCACTGACCTAGAGGAACATCTCATCATCTTTTGACCACCCGTACCAGCGCTAACTGCTAAACCATCCACTTTCTCGTCACTCAATTCCTTCCTTACTCTCACTCTGGGACAAAACGGCTCTTAATTGGGCACAGACGGGTTATATTGTGAATATCATGTCTGACATGATGTTCCTCACCCCATATGAGGATAGAATCTCTACACTGCAGATAGATGCCATTCAGCTCATTGAGTCTACACTGACCCTCTGAAGATCATCTCACCCAGACCCTTGGACAGTGGTTTGCATGCTCCATCTTGATTTGTTGGTGATTCACAAACATCCAAGTCCTCTTCCTGGTGGCTCTTATTGTAAAGGCTATAGGTTCCACACCTCCTCAGGTCCCCACCCCATCCATCTACATGATCTGCCCACCTTTCCCATCAGTCCCTCCAAGATGAGGTGACCATACCAGCTATGGTTTCACTGCACCCCTACCCTTGAAGCCAGGGTACTCTTGATCATTGATAAATCACCCTCATGCATGACTCTCTGCCCAGCCACATATTGCTCCTTGTAGGTACTATTGTCACTATTCATTGTTGTCATCAACCCTTTCCTCCCAACCTGCACCCTCCCTCCCATAATCCTTTCCCCTTAGCTGTTGTAGACAGAGCAGACAGACAGACTATGACCTGCTTCCTGGATTGCAAAGGTACAGATCCCACCTTTGTGGATTCCTGACTGTAGACAATCCTCTGAACTGATAAAGTCTACCTTTGACTTACTGAATGTTCTTCATAATGATTATCTCCATGGACCTCAGTGTGGACAGCTCCCCAAGACATAGGGACATAGCTGGCTGCTTGCTGCACATACAATGCATTTGGCACCTAACCTGCTGGCATGCGGAGCAGCTGTGAGACTGGTGTAGCACAGTGCTGTACAGAAAGGTGTATACCCTATCACCTGTGGTGTGCTGACCAGCATGATAAGCTGCCTGATTTATTGACTGCACTAATTAGCACGGCGTAACAAGGCAAGACATAGAAGCTGGGAGCAAGCAGCTATGTGCTAATTGAGTGAGTGCTGAGAGCAACTGTACAGCCCTGAGCTGAAGCCTGCTGCATTATGTGAGTTGGGTCTCTGCCCATTCACGCAGAGTATCCCTGTTTCAGTCTTTCAACGATAGCTGCCAGTGCATCCTGCAACTCTAATCTGTGATTCCAGAATGATCTGCCAGCATATCAGAGAAATACCATAGTGATCTTAGGGGTTTGGTAGATGCTGGATGCCAATGTCAGTGGATGAGAGGTGCATGCAGCTAGTGCCCATGGATCGTGCCCTGGGCTGTGATTTGATTCAATGCACATGTTCAGAGCAAGCAGTGTGCTGAGTCATCCAGACACTTGCTCTTGCTTTTATGTTTTGCTTGCTTGGAGTGTTTGGTAAGATAGGAAGCTGAATATTTATGTTTGGGGTCGAGACATTGACAAGATATTTAACAAGCAATTATTCCCCTTAATTGACAATGCATTCTGCCTGGTGAGAAATTCACTACTCGTTAGTGAAAAGCATAAAAAGATGCAACAGGCTGCTTCCAACATCAAGATTGGCCTCATTAAACTTCTTATCCGATTCTACAACACCTCACCGTAGCCCTTGTTATTCCGATACCTGTAGGATTCCACCCAGTGCTTCTCATCAATCTTCTTTGCCATTTCTCAAGTTTGATCATGAGTAAACCATGGCCTAAGAATTAGTTTTCTAGTAACATCAAAGCAACCAGTATAATGGGTAACATCCATGGGAACATTCTGCATTCATTAAAGCAGTTCTGAAATATCAAGCTCTTAACACTGCTTGTGACCTTTAATGCTGTGACATCTCAAAGTTGGTCTTCATTTCCTTTGGTCCAAACTTTTTCTAATACCAGCATCTTTCCAACATTCTGGTTCCGTGAATAGATTTGGATGGTCAGGCCCATTTTGAATTCTGCTTTATGGTCAGGCAAGGAAAAAGTTCTGAAGCACTTGGGAGCTCGTGGGCTTCAAAGTTCAGACATCATATTGAAAAAGTATCTGGGCAGGACTTCACTCTGTGCAAGTCTCTGTTAGTCCTTCTCACCCAATACTTGAGATGTCTGAGCACAGACTGGATGTAACTCCATGCTTTAGCAGTTCTTCCCTAGGCATTCTCCTGCAAGCCATCCAGTTCATATGGAAGGATGGTTTCAAGGGAGACAGGGGGCCATTCCAACTGGTAAAGCCCACCAAGGTCACCGCAAAGGTTAGTCCTATGGGCATTTCAAGGGAACCTAGGTTTAGCACTGCACGGTTGGATGATTGATGAGCTGTGTTCTGCCCGTGCAATTAGCACTGATCTCTCAATGATAACTTACACTCAAAGTAGCATGAAGAACTGTAAGTTTACCAATGCAGACAACTATAACACAAGAATGGGTGGCAAGCATCTCCATCAGGCACCTTGTGTGCACTGAACATGTTTCAATTAACCAGATACAACCAATGTTGTACCATAGTGGTACTGCTTCTCACACCTCTGTCAGGGTTCACGGTAAAACTTAAGGGAAGCTACAACACTCGGCAGCTCAACGTCATACTGTCACTGACCTTTCATCTCAATGAAGAGAAATTACACATCTGATACCAAAAGGAGGTTGCAGAGGATAACGACTTAACCACAAAAGGTTACTTTAGTCAGAACATGTCAGGAGGTAATTCAGTTACAAACATCACATAACTTTTATTGTGTTTCATCTTCTCAAACTTCTTGATGAAATGGACATGATTTGGAGATGTCGGTGTTGGACTGGGGTGTACAAAGTTAAAAATCACACAACACCAGGTTATAGTCCAACAGGTTTAATGGAAGCACACTAGCTTTCGGAATGTCGCTCCTTCATCAGGTGGTAGTGGAGGGCTCAATCCTAACACACAGAATTTATAGCAAAAATTTACAGTGTGATGTAACTGAAATTATACATTGAAAAATTGATTGTTAAGTCTTCCAACTGTTAGAATACAGTGATAGTTTCACTTCTTTCATGTGTAAATCACAAACCCTTTTTTTAAAGGTTGCATTCTCAGGTTAGCTGTTAACAATGGTGATAGCTCGACAATATGTTGAAGGTGTTGACCCCCTGTGTTCTCTATCTATGCCATGATGTTTAGATTGATTCTAATCTAAAAAGTGAGATAACGGAGTTTTACATTAATTCTTACAGTTTTTGAGCTCAGAGTTCTACATGAATGCATGCAGCTTTTGAGCAAAGTACAATGTAACCCTGCAAGTACAAATTCACCCCACAAAATATATGTGTGCATGTGGGTCTTTGCCTGTCTGTGTGTGTCTGTCTGGGTTGGGGGTTGTGAGTGTGAGAAAGTGTATGTGTGTGTGTAGTGAGTGCAGAGTGTCTTAAGTCTGTAGTCTGTGAGGGGGTGCATGTGTGAGTGTGGGAGTGTGTGTGTCTGTAAGGGTGTGTGTTGGTGTCTGTGTGCACATCTGTGTATATGTGTGTCCGGGTGTATGTGTGTATAGGAGTCCCTGTGTGTGTGTGAGAGTGTGTGTGTGTGGGAATATCTGTGTGTGTGTATAGTGCAATGGTGATCACCTATAATGTGACATGAACCCAAGGTCCTGGTTGAGGTCCTCCCTACGGGTACCGAACTTAGCTATCAATCTCTGCTCGGCCACTTTCCTCTGCTGCCTGTCCCAAAGTCCACCTTGGAGGATGATCACCCGAAGATCCGAGGCTGAATGTCCTGGACCATGGAAGTGTTCCCTAACTGGGAGGGAACACTCCTGTCTGTTGATTGTTGTGCAGTGCCCATTCATCCGTTGTCGTAGCCTTTGCTCGGTTTCTCCAATGTCCCATGCCTCCGGGCATCCTTGCCTGCAACGTATGAGATAGACAACGTTGGCTGAGTCACATGAGTACCTGCCATGTACAAGGTGGGAGGTGTTCCCACGTGTAATAGTGGTATCTATGTCCACACTCTGACATGTCTTGCAGCGCCTACCGTGACAGGGTTGTATGGAGTTGTCCTGAGAGCCGGGCAGCCTGCTACGAACAATGATCTGTTTGAGGTTTGGCGGTTGTTTAAAGGCAAGTAGTGGAGGTGTGGGGAAGGTATTGGTGAGGTGCTCATCCTCATTGTAATATGTTGCAGGTCACGAGGAACATGGCATAATGTTTCAGCTCTTGGGAAATACTGAACAACGATGGGTACCCTGTCGGCTGCAGCACGTGTCTGTCTCCTGAGGAGGTCATTACGGTTCCTTGCTGTGGCACATCGGAACTGGCGGTCAATGAGTTTGGTATCATACCCCGTTCTTGTGAGGGCATCCCTGAGTACTTCCAGGTGCCCGTCACGTTCCTCCTCATCTGAGCAGATCCGGTGTATGCGTAGGGTATGTCCATCGGGGATGGAAGCATTGAAATGGAAGCATCGTTTGCTCAGAACACTTAATTTATCAGCTGCTGCAAATCCTATTCTTCTTACCAGCAAATGCAGACATTCACAGCTCCAGGGACTGACACCTTAATCTGAATCCATAGCTGCAGGGAAAATGCTCGTGTACTGACACTAACAACTATCAATACTTTGTTTTGTCTGCCAAAGAAGAACTTACACACACACAGACCGGACAGCGGGTGTATGTCAGACAGAAGGCTCCTGACTCCCTTTGAAGGGCAGGGTGTTAGCTGACAGGTGGGCAAGGAAATGATGCTTTTCCTGAAGGTGAGATTTAATATGTACACACATCTGTTCAGAAAGCCTCATCTCTGCTACTTACAGCTGTACATCTAGTAGCAACATCTTAAAAATATCATGGACACGAATGATGGCTCATGACACACACAAAATTTATGTCTTTTAAATAGCGTCCAGATCTCTCGAAGATTCAGGGGAGAAAAAAGGAGCCCGTCCCCCTGACTCATCTCTTGCTGGTGGAGGGAGTAGATGCTTGAAAAGTAACTCAGTGTTGTGTCTTCCTTCTATGTCTCTGCATTATAAGAATGCCCCTTGCTCACAGATTTTGAAACCCCTGTGTATCCCAGCATATTTCCCTTCTGATTACCTGGCCCAGAGCCTGAGCAGGAGCTTGTAAGAGCAAAGTAAACCAAATAACTTGCATTGAAAGTTAAAAGAGAAGCATAAAGGCTAATTGTTAGAAATCAATCATTCCCCTGAGGGCTGAAAACTACAGATGCTTCCTATCTCTCAGTGTCTACATTTTAGACCAAAATCATTTATTGTCAAATTTAGCAACTATTAGAAATAAAAACAGAAAGAGCTAGATAGATTCTGCAAGTCTGGAATTATCTGTGGATGGAGAAGGAGATTTAATGTCTTGTGACTCTTCTTCCATTCTCTCAAACTTATGTGCATCATCCTCCCACTGCCTTGGCTTGCTCATCAGCAGCAACAGCATCATCACCTTCACCTCTGGTGTTGGACTCACCAGTTCCCTGTTCTAAGGAGACATTTGCCTGGACAATTTCTACCTCTGCTAAGTTGCCATCCCATCATTAAGTTAGGTTGTGCAGGACACCACAAACAGTCACTGTCCTGGAGACATGGGTGGCAAATACTGGAACGTTTCTCCTGAGTGGTGAAGGAATGGAACCATGCTTCAGTGGATCAATTGTTGGTTTAATAGTAGTCTGGGATGCTAAGGTAGCATTGCAGCACTGTTCAGCTAGAGTCAGAGTGTTACACACTGCTTGTGCCTTTGTGAGTACTCCTTATCACCCGTATGCCAACCTTGGAGATGGTGCATTGAAGAATGGAGCACATTTTAACCTGTGGGCGGCTGATTAAGAGTTTCTACATATGTCCCACTTATGATTTGAAAGAAGTTGGCGTGGAGAAAGTTCAATCCTGCAATGATCTTCAACAATAGTGTCTTGCTGGGCTTAAAAATGATATCTTCAAACCAGACCATAAAGGTTTAATTGTGAAGGGTTAATTACTCATGGCCATTGAAGGAAAGTGGGAAAATGCATGTAAAAACAGGCCAAATGAAACAAACAGCCTGCTTTGATTGGAAGGTAACTACATGACACTGAATTGTCTTTGAGATGTTCTGTAGTGACATGGGGCCACCTGGATTTATTTTTTTCAGCCCAATTTAAAGGTTGGAAAAGTAAGATTCAGAATAGCATTTAATATCAGGGACTTTGCCTCATTCATCGGACTTCTTTCCAATTGGGCTGGAGTTGACGAGATTGGTGCCATGGAACCTGAGATAGATGTCCAAGTGCCACAGTCTCTAAAGTCCCTGACAGAGAGAAGGCAATGTAGGACTCACTTGATTGTATGTACCTGTATATGTATGATATGTTGATTGAGCTATAAAAAGTTTGAATCTGTCTCTCATACATTAAGTAAATTAAGTTAATAAATTTGCATCATATTACAAAGTACACACGTCTTCTTATATTAATTTTGATCAGAACTCATTAGGTACTTTCAGTCTAAGGATACTCACAGGAATAGCACAAGTTGTTTGATGACAGCCCTTCCTGGAGATGGTGGTAGATGATGGTGACAGCATCTGCAGTCAATTGAAGATACCACTGCCTCCAGGATTGGCAATTGGTTATCTGTCAGTAGCTGCAACACCTTTGGTAGTACGCTGCCTAATGGTGCAGAGGACAGTGGTTTCTCTCTTCAGATGTTAGAGCCTCAGGTCTTTGTGGCTATTGGTGCTGGTCATTCCTTTGACTTCTCTTTCTTACCCATAGATGCACAAGATGCAGTGCAGCTGCTGGGTTTAGTTTGACATGGGAAAGAAAGGATTATGGATCAGTGAAGAGAAGAGAGATATTTGGTTTCCTTTTGAGAACTTGCCCTCAACAATGAAACCTTTGGGCTTGATCGGGTCTCTTCTATCATACGTGAAAACCTACTCTGCAGTCACCTCAACATGGTACAAGACCTGTGACATTGGTAGCTAGAAAGACACTGATATAATTCCTTTTTCCTTTGGCTGTGTCAAAGGGCCTAACTAGTTTACAGTAATAGAGAATGGCTTTACGACAGTATTAGATTAAAAGCTATAATTTGAGGTATATTGGTAAGATTTTGTTAGGTGTTTGGCCAAGAGAAGCAAAATGGAATATTTGAGGTAAGATAATCAATGACACTTACCTGAAATAGTTCAGGTCAGCAGGAGATCTGCATGTAAATGTGAGTAACTTATATTTAGTGCACAGCTTTGCTAGCCAGGAGACAAATCTTCCTCTGGGATACTTTGCTTCTTGAAGTTGATGAATAAAATGTCAAGCAAAAAAACAAAGAGGAAAATATATTCCCTCAGGCTTAGCCTGGAAGCTGTTATAGTTGTACAAGCACAAGATGTTATTTCTTTCTCATCAACCTCAGCTTTTGCTGTAGCCTGCAATCATGTCCTCTTGAGGCTATATGACTTGAATATGCCTTAATAACTTCAATGTTTAAATATTTGAAATGCTAAAATGCCATAGTTAGAACATGCTGAAAAAAAGGTTTGCACAGCTGCTTTAAGTGCGCAAAAAGCACTTGGTCTCAATAAAATAATTTTCTTGATTTCATGAGAGTGTTTGATAGTCTGACACTGTATATTTCTCAATCTGGCCATCAGTTTACTGAAGGTCTAAAGTGACATTTGTTTCTTCAATGAATGCGATTGGTGTGTTTGTATCCATCAAAAACAAAGCCCTTCTCCTTTGAAAGATATATTTGAAAGGTAACCTTTCCATCCCACAGCGCACCAGCATTTTGGATTTCAGCACACTGGCAAGTAGTCCCATTAACTATACAAAACACAGCATGATTGGCAGCTGGCTGCTGTGCAGGAGCAATGGGAGTAAATTTGACTTTGTGTGATACTGTACAATGAGCGATAGCGAATCAAAAGTGCATTTAGATGTAAAATTGGCTGCCAATGCGGTATCATGCATTGTATTCCCATAGTGGAAAAAACATTTTTGAAAAAAGAGCAGTAATACTTTGGAAACAGATGTATTGATCACAACTGGGTCTTTATGTTGAAGTATAGAAGATGAGTTGGACCAGTATTTCTCATTCACCACTTTAACTGGTTTTACCTTCTGGATTGTTAAAGCAGTACTGACACCATCCAAACCCCAATATTCTCATTATTATTGGAAAAGGACAAGTTACAACAGGATCTGTATTTAGCCAGCACTAATAATTTCTTTAAGACAAAACAAAGTAGAAGCACATTAAGGGTACCAAGTAACGAAGGCTGCTGTGCAAGTGACTTTGAGTTATTGGAATGATCTTTCAGGAGCAGTAACTAACATTAAATACATTGTTCAAAATACAATGACAGAATACATGGATGGCTGCTGCTGGCATTATGAGTTAGCTTCTCATTACCATAAGGTTGGTGTTTGATTCATCATCACAGTATGCAAGCTGTAAAAGAAATGTCCAAAGCCATCTGGCTTTAGACCATAGTTAGTTTTCTTGGACATACAAACACAGCAAGAGATTTACCTCACTCCCTTTTTGTAAATAAAGCAAAACAATAATTACAGAATGTATTAAGAGCAGTGTGAAACTTGTACGCATGATTCCAATCAACCACGTTAAAAACAAGTATTACCAGGCTGCTCTCTTCTACATGACTGACAGATCAATCTGGAAATTGCATTTGAGCGACTAATCCTATGGGTAAGCTTACAGTTCATCCAGTGATTATTGGGAGATATGAATGTGCCTGGCAAGGCCAACATTTATTGCTCATCGTTAGTTGCCCTTGAGAAGGTGATAGCGAGTAGTTGAACTGTTGCACTGCATAGGATGAGGATTCTCTCACAGTGCTGCTAGATGGAGACCTCTGTGTTTGCAACTCGATGGTAATGAAGAAATGCCAATAACTATTATGATGGCATGCAGTTTGCAGGGGATCTTGTGTTCCCAGAAAGATATTCTTCCTCAGACAGCATTTCAATCTTCTTTTATACCAGGAAGATATCATATATATCTTCCTGACATATCATATATGCCTGACATATATAATGCAGATTTCCCAAACAGTCAGTACCCTTAACATGACACTAAAATTGGAAAGGAATGCATTAAATGGCCAATGCATAAATTGATTGCTATGAAAATAGCAAAAAGTGAAAAACATTTTGGTGGTGTAGAACTCCAATTAAAAACAAGTTGATATATTGACAAAACTCAAGATTTGTTGCTCATGACAGCATCTCACTTTTTTGTTCCGTGTTTCCTTTAATCACATCTTCTGGTGATAAAAAGTAAATCTCTTCTGTCAAATCCTGCAGACCCCCATTGTGCATAAATGAGGCGGGTTTACTAGTTTTGCTCCTATGCTCTTTGATTTTTGACATAATGAGCAAAATCACAAGTCAGATGCATTTTAAGAAGGAACACAAGCAGAAACATCTACTGCTGCAATATAAATCCCTTCAAAAGCAGATGTGGTACAAAGTATGCTAAATATGCTTGCTTAAAATCCAATTAGTCCTGAGTACTTTTATCAAGAAAAGGGACCCTGCGGCAAAATCTTCTATTTTTTTCCCAATTGTCACTGCAAGTTTAAGTTCTTTACTAGTTGTCAAAAGCCTACTATATTTATAGTATCAATTCCAACCACATCTACATTTCTTCAAAATAAGAAGATTGTACATGTCAAATGTACCGATATAATGTAACAGACGACCAACTAATGTTTAACACAGTTGCATCAGACAGAAAAAAAAAATCCATTTCTGTACAAAAACAGATTTGAGGCGAATGTAGCATCCACAGTGCCCATCCAGTATCACAGGAAAGAGGTGTCAACAAAATGGAGGATTATGCCCTATGTGATTATGGTGGGCAAGTAGTTAGCAATACATGCTCTGGGTATTAACAGTTTGTCCATTGTGTCAGGCCGCAAATCTGTGAGCACTTGCAACTTCTAAAAAGAAGTCCGCACCTCCTAAAGAAAAAAGCGCACTTTAAAAATACAGCTCACTTCTGTGGCTGAAAGTAGAAACATTGAAAAAGATCACCAAACATTTTGGAGGTGCCTGTAAAGAAATTCAACATCATGTTTTGCTGATATGAGAGGACTGCCAAAGGAAGTAACTATCCAAATGAGAAGAAATAATGAAGCAGATTGAGTGCAAGGTGCATAGCTCCCAGGTGCAATGTAGAAAAATAAACTTCATGCTTTGAACTTTTTAGGTTAAGATTCTCACTCATTCTTCTCACTCCTCTCTTGTTGCCTTTTTAGACTACACCACTCAGCACACTTCCCGACTGACCTCACTCTTTCCCCAAGTACATGCAATATGTTTATTTGAACCTTTTCCTGCCACTTCTAGTACATTCTGCATCTATTACTGTCCTCACAACCACTCCCTTCACTGTCTGGTATCCCTTTGCCCCATTCACTCTATTACAACCTGACAGGGACATTTTCGTAACACTTCTGCAGGCCAAATACCAACACAGATCTTGTGAAGTCGATAGATGGGTTCATGTACAATAAGAGGTGTATTCAGGAGGAGGCCATCATTATTGGAGGCTACTCACTGGGGAAGAAGCCACCATTGTTGCAGTGGACAAAGGTCAGATCAAAGCTCTTATAACCAGAGAGAAAAAAAAATCTGCAGATTGTTCAATCATTTGACTCTCAAATTCTCTTCTCAGGGAGAGGAATTTGTTAAGTGTGCACAAAAAAATTTTCTGATTCAGGATTTACCTACCAGAGAAGGTGCAAAACTTGACCTACTCTTGGGAAATAAAGCAGAACAAGTGACTGAGATGTCAGCTGGGGAGAACTTTTGGGCCAGTGAACATACTTCTATTAGTTTTAAAATAGTGGTGGAAAAGGATAGATTAGATCTCAAAGTTGGAGAAAGACCAATTTTGACGGTTTTAGGCAAGAGTTGATTGAGTTGATGTTAGCAGGTAAAGGGATGGCTGGAAAATGGGTTGCCTTCAAAAATGAGATAACAAGAGTTCAAAGACAGTTTATTCCTGTTAGTGTGAAAGGCAAGGCTAGTAGGTTTAGGGAATTCTGGATGACTAGAGAAATTGAGACTTTGGTCACGAAAAAGAAGTAAGCATATGTCAGGTATCGAGAGCAGAAATCGACTGAATCCAAAGTAAAGTATAAAGGCAGTAGGAGTAGACTGAAGAGGGAAATCAGGAAGGCAAAAAGGGGACATAGGATTAAGGAGAATCCAAAGAAATGTTATAAATATATTAATGACAAAAGGGTAACTAGTGAGAGAATAGGGCCCCTCAAAGATCAGCAGGGCAACTTCTGTGTAGAAATGCAAGAGATGGGGGAGATACTAAATAAGTATTTTGCATCAGTGTCTCCTGTGGAGAAGGACATGGAAGATACATAATGTGACATCTTGAAAAATGTCCATATTACAGAAAAGGAGGTGCTGGATGTCTTAAAATACTTAAAGGTGGATAGGTCCCCAGGACCTGATCAGGTGGACCCTAGAACTCTGTGGGAAGCTAGGGAAGTGATTGTTGGGCCCCTTTGCTAGATATTTGGATCATCGATAGTCACAAATGAGGTGCCAGAAGACTGGAGGTTGGCTAATGTGGTGCCACAATTTAAGAAAGATGGAAAGGAAAAGCCAGGGAACTATAGACCAGTGAGCTTGACATTGATTGTGGGCAGAAAGTGAGGTCTGTGAGGACATTGATTGTGGGCAAATTGTTGGAAGGAATCCTGAAGGAAGGATTTACATGTATTTGGAAAGACAATGACTGGTTAGGGACAGCTAACATGGCTTCGAGCATGGGAAATCATGTCTCACTAGCTTGATTAAGTTTTTTGAAGAAGTAACAAAGAGGATTGATGAAGGCAGAGCGGTGGACATGATCTATATGGACTTCAGTAAGGCGTTCAACAAGGTTCCTCATGGTAGACTTGTTAGCAAGATTACATCTCATGGAATACAGGGAGAACTAGCCATTTGGACATAGAACTGGCTCAAAGGTAGAAGACAGAGGGTGGTGGTGGAGGGTTGCTTTTCAGACTGGAGGCCAGTGACCAGCAGTGTGCCACAAGGATCGGTGCTGGGTACACTACTTTTTGTCATTTATATAAACAAGTTGGATATGAACATGGGAGGTCTCCTTAGTAAGTTTGCAGATGACACCAAAATTGGAGGTGTAGTGGAGAGCAAAGAACTTTACCTTGGAGTACAATGGGATCTTGATCAGATGGGCCACTGGCTTGAGGAGTGGCAGATGGATTTTAGTTTAGATATATGTGAGGTGCTGCCTTTTAGAAAGGCAAATCATTTCAGGACTTATACACTTAATGGTAAGGTCCTTGGGAATGTTGCTGAACAAAGAAACCTTGGAGTGCAGGTTTATAGCTCCTTGAGTGTCAAGTAGAAAGGATAGTGAAGAAGGTGTTTAGTATGCTTTCCTTTATGGCTCAGAGCACTGAGTATAGGAGCTGGGAGATCATGTTGCGATCGTACAGGTCATTGGTTAGGCCAGTTTTAGAACATTATTTGCAATTCTGGTTTCTATCATATAAGAAGGATGCTGTGAAATTGAAAAGGTTCAGAAAAGATTTACAAGGATGTCGCCAGAGTTGGAGGGTTTGAACGATAAGGAGAGGCTAAATAGGGTGGGGCTGTTTTTCCTGGAGCACCGGAGGCTGAGGGGTGACCTTATAGGGGTTTATAAAATCATGAGGGGCATGGATAGGAGAAATAGGGTGGGGCAGCCAGAACTAGAGGGCATAGGTTTAGGATGAGAGGGATCTGACGCGCAATGTTTTCATGCAAAGTTGGTGTGTGTATGGAATGAGCTGCCAAAGGAAGTAGTAGAGGCAATTGCAACATTTAAAAGATATCTGGATGGGTATAGAGTCATAGAGATGTACAGCATGCAAACAGACCCTTCAGTCCAAACTGTCCATGCCGACCAGATATCCCAACCCAATCTAGTCTCATCTAACAGCACCTGCCCCATATCCCTCCAAACCCTTCCTATTCATATAACCATCCAAATGTCTCTTAAATGTTGCAATTGTACCAGCCTCCACCGCAGCCTCTGGCAGCTCATTCCATACACGTACCACCCTCTGTGTGAAAAAGTTGCTCCTTAAGTCTCTTTTGTATCTTTCCCCTCCCATCCTAAACCTATGCCCTCTAGTTCTGGAATCTCCGACCCCAGGGAAAAGACTTTGTCTATTTATCCTATCCATGCCCCTCATAATTTTGTAAACATCTATAAGGTCACCCTTCAGCCTACGACACTCCAGGAAATCACCTTCAGCACCTAAAATACCTCAAAAAAAGGAGCAGCTCTTACAGCCAGAAATTCTTCCTGTCGTCCATCTTGGATTACCTAGAATCCAGATCCCACTGTTGTAGCTACACAGAAACAGTTTGACGAGGTGAGTATCTAGTGCTGGAGAAGTATTCAGTGTTATTATCGAGATACTCTCAGAGCTCATAGCTTTTGCAGTATTCAGTGCCTTCAGCTGTTTCTTGATATCATGTGAGTTGAATTATAATTGGTGAAGACTGGAATCTATGGTGTTGGGGACCTGAAGAGAAGCTGAGGTTGAATCATCTACTTGACACTTCTACCCGAAGTTGGATAGAAATATTTAAGTCTTGTCTTTTGCACTAATATACTGGCCTCCCCTGTCATTGAAAATTGGAATGTCTCTGAAGCCATCTCCTCCAGTGAGTTGCTTAATTGTCGACTACTATTCACAAATGAATGTGGCATAACTTTGTCTAAGTTTGCCTTAATTCTGTGAGATTCGATAGGATGCAGAGTCAAATTTGAGGATGCCAACTCTTTCCCAACTCTACATCACTGTATCACCACCTCTGTCCTGCTGATGGAATAGGACAGAGCTAGTGATAATGCTGATGGTGCCGGGGCATTATCGAATTGTATGATTTCATTAATATGACTCTTTCAAACTGTTGATTGTCCAGTCTGTGCAAAAATTTTGAAAGTTTTCCCACAATCTCCTGGATGTTTTTAAGCATGATTTTGAAAAGTCAATGGGGTTTGCTGGACCATTGTCATTCATGACACCTACACTAATGCCAGATGGACTATCTGCTTTCATTCCTTTTACACTTTTCTCCAACTCATTGTTTGATACACTGAGTGGCTGGCTCAGCTACTTCAGAGAGCATTTTGGAATCAGCTATATTGTTGAGGGCATAGAGTCGCTTGTGTGCCAGACCCAAGGACTGCAGATGTCTTCCCTAAAGGACATTGGTAAATGAGGTCGGTTTTTAAGGCAAATGAGAATGATTTCATGGTGGCATTACTGAGACGAGCTTTCAATTCAAAAAGTTATAATCAAATTGAAATCATATCAGCTGCCACGGTGGGATTTAAACACATGTCCCTAGAATATTAGCCTGATCCTCTGGATTACAAATCCAATAATATTGAGACTAGACAACCCCCACCTTCTGCCTGGTATAATTGACTTCAAAATTGTTGAAAAAGTTTTTTTTGGGAAAGAGTTGTAGGGTGCTGTGTGCCTTGCTACTTCTTGTACAAGGGTCTAGATTAGAGTGGTGCTGGAAAAGCACAGCAGTTCAGGCAGCATCCGAGGAGCAGTAAACATCATCTCAAACATCAAAAACTGTAAGTACAACAAACTTTTATCTACCCACCTCCATAACCAGCACTTCTCAAACATTCTAGTAGATTCCCCCGGCCTCTGGAAGCTCACGCAGCCACTATCCCCATGCTGATTGAGGATGTCACTTCCATCCCTCACAATTCCTCATGCACCACACGTGACATTACTTTCATCCCTCACATCATCACTGATGTCACACGCTCAGTGGCTTCCACCCCCCCCCACTGCCGTGTTTGCCATCACTTCAACCCCCACCACTGCCACTCACCCACATTCTGCTGACACGCCCCCCACAGATCCCACTGTCACCATCCCCGCCCCCCAGAACCCTGAGGGGAACACTACCCCTGCTCACGACGCCACCCCCAGTCCCCCCATCACCACACCCACTCTAGTTACCAGCTCCGCCCCCACTCCCAGCTCCACACCCACACCAGATCCCAGCTCCCAGCTCTGCCGAGTTTTCACCATCCCTCCAGACCACCCCCTCACTGAGGACGAATGATCAGTCCTTAGCAAAGGACTCACCTTCGTCCCGCTCCGCCCACGCATCAATGAATTTAATACATGCTGTGACGTCGAACACTTCTTCTGCTGCCTCCGAGCTTACTTTCACAATCAGGTCTCCCGCCCACCTTCCGAGGTCCCCTTCGCCTGCCTCCAATACACTGCATCCACCTGGACACCCAGTGCTGGCCTATTTCCCGCCCTCGACCTCTTCATTTCCAACTGCCGCCAGGACATTAACTGCCTCAACCTGTCTACCCTCCCTCCCCCACTCCAACCTCTCACTCTCACAATGCGCAGCCCTCCAATCCCTCTGATCTAATCCCGATCTCACCATCAAGCCAGCAGATAAAGGGGGCGCAGGGGTAGTCTGGCGCACTGACCTCTACACCGCTGAAGCCAAACGTCAACTCGAGGACACCTCTTCCTACCACCCCCTTGACCATGACCCCACCCCCATCACCAAACCATCACCTCCCAGACCATACAGAACCTCATCACCTCAGGAGATCTCCCACCCACAGCTTCCAACATCATAGTCCGGGAACCCCACACTGCCCGGTTCTACCTCCTTCCCAAGATCCACAAGCCTGACCACCCTGGCCAACCCATTGTCTCAGCATGCTCCTGCCCCACTGAACTCATTTCTACCTACCTCGACACTGTCCTATCCCCCGGTCCAGGAACTCCCCACATACGTTCGAGACACCACCCACGCCCTCCACCTCCTCCAAGATTTCTGTTTCCCCGGCCCCCAACGCCTCACCTTCACCATGGATATCCAATCCCTCTACACCTCCATCCGCCATGACCAGGGGCTCCAAGCCCTTCGTTTTTTCCTCTCCTGACATCCCCAACAGTACCCTTCCACCGACACTCTCATTCGTTTGGCCGAACTGGTCCTCACCCTTAACAATTTCTCCTTCAAATCCTCCCACTTCCTCCAGACCAAAGGGGTAGCCATGGGCACACACTTGGGCCCCAGCTATGCCTGTCTCTTTGTTGGCTACGTAGAATAGTCGATCTTCCGTAATTACACCGGCACCACTCCCCACCTCTTCCTCCGCTACATTGATGACTGCATTGGCGCCATCTCGTGCTCCCGCGAGGAGGTTGAGCAATTCATCAACTTCATCAACACCTTCCACCCTGACCTTAAATTTACCTGGACCATCTCTGACACCTTCCTCCCCTTCCTGGACCTCTCCATCTCCATTAACGACAACCGACTTGACACTGACATTTTTTACAAACCCACAGACTCCAACAGCTACCTGGATTACACCTCTTCCCACCCTACCTCTTGCAAAAATGCCATCCCGTATTCCCAATTCCTCCACCTCCACTTCATCTGCTCCCAGGAGGACCAGTTCCATAACAGAACACACCAGATGATCTCCTTCTTTAAAGACTGCAATTTCCCTTCTCACATGGTTGAAGATGCCCTGCAACGCATCTCATCCACGTCCTGCACCTCTGCCCTCAAACTCCACACCTCCAACTGCAACAAGGACAGAACCCCCCTGCTCCTCACCTTCCACCCCACCAACCTCCGCATAAATCGCATCATCCATTGACATTTCTGCCACTTTCAAATGGTCCCCACCCCTATCTGCTTTCCGCAAAGACCGTTCCTTCCACGACTACCTGGTCAGATCCACACACCCCTCAACAACCCACACTCCTGGCACCCTCCCCTGCCACCACAGGAATTGCAAAACCTGTGCCCACACCTCCCCCCTCACCTCCGTTCAAGGCCCCAAAGGAGCTTTCCACATTCATCAAAGTTTCACCTGCAAATCACAAATGTCATTTATTGTAACCATTGCTCCCGATGCGATCTCCTTTACATTAGAGAGACCGGACTCCTTCTCGCAGAGAGCTTCAAAGAACATCTCCGGGACACCCGCACCAATCAATCCCACCGCCCCGTGGCCGAACATTTCAACTCCACCTCCCACTCTGCCAAGGACATGCAGGTCCTGGGCCTCCTCCATCGCCACTCCCTCACCACCCAACACCTGGAGGAAGAACACCTCATCTTTTACCTCAGGACCCTTCAACTCATGGCATCAACGTGGACTTCACCAGTTTCCTCATTTCCCTTCCCCCTCCACCACCATCTGACCCCAGTTCCAACCTTTCAGCTCAGCACCATCCACATGACCTGTCCTACCTGCCAATCTTCCTCCCCACCTATTCGCTCCACCCTCCTCTCTCACCTATCACCAGTACCCCCACCTCCATCCACCTATTGCACCTATTGGAAGGGTGGGTTAGGAACTTTGTTGATGACATGATGATTGGTGGAGTTGTGGATAGTGTGGAGGGCTGTTGTTGGTTACAGTGGGACATTGAAGGAATGCAGAGCTGGGCTGATAAGTGGCAGACAGCGTTTCACCTGGAAAAGTGTGAAGTGATTCATTTTGGAAGGTCAAGTTTGAATGCACATTACAGGGTAAAAGACAGGATTCTTGGCAGTGTCGAGGAGCGGAGGGATCTTGGAATCCATGTCCATAGATCCCTCAAGGTTGCCAACCAAGTTGATAGGGCTGTTAGAACATAAGAACATTGAACAATACAGCACAGTACAGGTCCTTCAGCCCCCGATGCTGCGCCGAACTGTGAAACTGATCTGAAGCCCATCTCACCTACGCTATTCCATTCTCACACACATATTTATTCAACGACCATTTAAATGCTATGATGGTTGGCATGTCTACTACTGTTCTAGGCAGGGCATTTCACACCCTTACTACTCTCTGAGTCAAAAAGCCTATGTCTGACATCTGTCCTATATCTGTCACCCCTCAATTAAAAGCTATGTCCCCTCGTGCTAGCCATCACCATCCGAGAAAAAAGGCTGTCACTGTTCACCCTATCTAATCCTCCGATCATCTTGTATGTCTCTATTAAGTAACCTCTTAACCTTCTACTCTCCAATGAAAACATCCTCAAGTTCCTCAGCTGTTCCTCATAAGACCTTCCCTCCATACCAGGCAACATCCTGGTAAATCTTCTCTGAACCCTTTCCAATCCTCCTATGTCCTTCCTATAATGCGGTGACCAAAACTGTGTGCAATACTCCCAAGTGCGGTCCCACCAGGGTTTTGTACAGCTGCAACATAACCGCGTGGCTCCGAAACTCAATCCATCTACCAATAAAGCTAACACACCATATGCCTTCTTAACAACCCTACCAATCTGGGTGGCAACTTTCAGGGATCAGATTAATGTCTACAGTCCCAAATTAATGAGTTTGACACAAACTGTGACCTTGAATGTTTCTTCCACCGCCTCCGTCTCTGTGCCTGCTTTTACAACCCAGACACCCACCCACCCACCAAGGACCCCCTCTCCCACCTCAAACATACCCTATCCACCTGGACACCCCATGCTGACCTGCTACCCGCTCTTGACCTCTTCATTTCAACTGCCACTGTGACATCAACCGCCTCAACCTGTCTACCACACTCCCCCACTCCACCCTCTCGCCTTCACAATGCGCAGCCCTCCAACCCCAATCTCACTATCAAACTAGCGGACAAAGGGGGTGCAGTGGTAGTGTGGCACACTGACTTCTACACCGCTGAGGCCAGGTGCCAACTCGAAGACACCTCTTCCTACCGCCCCCTTGACTATGACCTCACCCCCCATCACCAAACCATCATCTCCCAGACCATACACAACCTCATCACCTCAAGGGATCGCCCACCCCCAGCTTCTAACCTCATAGTCCGGGAACCCCGCACCGCCCGATTCTACCTCTTTCCCAAAATCCACAAGCCTAACCACCCTGGCTGACCTATCGTCTCAGCCTGCACCGAAATTATCTCCACCTACCTCGATACTGTCCTATTCACCTTGGTCCAGGAACTCCGCACATATGTTTGGGACACACCCACACCCTCCACCTCCTCCAAGATTTCCATTTCCACGGCCCCAACACTTCATCTTCACCATGGACATCCAGTCTCTCTATATCTCCATCTGCCGTTTCTTCAAGCCATCCGTTTCTTTCTCTCCCAGCGTCCCCAAAAGTACTCTTCCACTTACACTCTAATTCGTTTCGCTGAAATGGTCTTCGCCCTCAACAATTTCTCCTTCGAAACCTCCCACTTCCCCTAGGTATGTCTGTCTCTTTGTCAGTTACGTAGAACAGTCCATCATCCAAAGTAACACCGGCACCACTCCCCACCTTTTCCTCCACTACATTGATGACTGCATCGGCCATACCTCGTGCTCTCACAAGGAGGTCAAACAGTTCATCAACTTCACTAACACCTTCCATCTCAACCTTAAATTCACCAGGACCATTTCTGACATCTCCCTCTCCTTCCTAGACCTCTCCATCTCCATCCACAATGACCGACTCATCGCAATATCTTTTACAAACCCACCAACTCTAACCAACACCACGCTAACTGGATTACACCTCTTCCCACCCTACCTCCTGCAAAAATGCTATCCCGTATTCGCAATTCCTCTGGCTCTGCCATATATACTTCTGGGAGGGCCAGTTCCACCACAGAACACACCAGATGGCCTTCTTCTTTAAAGACTGAAATTTCCCCTCCCACATGGTTGAAGGTGCCCTCCAACGGATCTCATCCACATCCCGTGTCTCTGGCCTCGAATCCCACCCCTCCAACCGTAACAAGGACAGAACCCCTCTGGTCCTCACCTTCCACCCCACCAACCTCTATATAAATTGCATCATCCATTGACATTTTCGCCACCTCCAAATGGACCCCACCACCATTCAGTATATAAGTCCTACAATGACCTGGTTAGATTCATGCCCCCTAACAAGTCACCCTCCCCTCCTGCCATCTTCCCCTGACACCACAGGAATTGCGAAATCTGCACCCACACCTACCACCCCAACCTCTGTCCGAGGCCCCAAAGGAGCCTTCCACATACATCAAAGTTTCACCTGCACTTCCACACGTGTCATTTACTGTATCCGTTGCTCCCAATGCATCTCTGCTACAATGGGGAGACTGGACGCCTTCTCGCAAAACGCTTTAGAGAATATCTCCAGGACACCTCCACCAACTAACCCCACCACCCCATGACCAAACATTTCAAATCGCCCCAAAACTGCCAGGGACATGCAGGTCCTGGGCCTCCTCCATCGCCACTCGCTCACCACCCGACACGTGGAGGAAGAACGCCTTATCTTATGCCTCAGGACCTTTCAACCCCAAGGCATCAATATGGACTTCACCAGTTTCCTCATTTCCTGTGCCCCCACCTTATCCCAGTTCCAACCTTCCAGCTCAGAACTGCCTTCATGACCTGTCCAACCTGTCCATCTTCCTGCCACCTATCCGCTTTACCCTCCTCTCCGACCTATCACCTTTATCCCCACCTCCATCCACCTACTGAACACTCAGCTATCTTCTTCCCAGCACCACCCCGCTCCCATTTATCTCTCCACCCCCAAGGCTCCTAGTTTCATTCCTGATGAAGGGGTCCGGCCCAAAACATCAATTTTCCTGCTTCTCAATGCTGCCTGACCAGCTGTGCTTTTCCAGCAACACACTCTCGACTCTGATCTCCAGCATCTGCCGACCTCACTGTCTCCAACTTTCAGGGATCTGTGCATATGGACACCGAGATCTCTCTGCTCATCTACATTACCAAGAATCTTACCATTAGCCCAGTACTCTGCATTCCTGCTACTCCTTCCAAAGTGAATCATTTCACACTTTGCCGCATTAAACTCCATTTGCCACCTCTCAGCCCAGCTCTGCAGCTTTTCTATGTCCCTCTGTAATCTACAACATCCTTTTGCACTGTCTACAACTGTTGTGTCATCTGCAAATTTACTAACCCATCCTTCTATGCCCTCATCCAGGTTATTTATAAAAATGACAAACAGCAGTGGCCCCAAAACTGATCCTTGCGCAACACCACTAGTAACTGAACTCCAGGATCAACATTTCCCATCAACCACCACCATCTGTGTTCTTTCAGCGAGCCAATTTCTGATCCAAACTGCTAAATCCCCCTCAGTCCCATGCCTCCCTATTTTCTGCAATTGCCTACCATGGGGAACCTTATCAAATGCTTTACTGAAATCCATATACACTACATCAACTAATTTACCCTCATCCACCTATTTGGTTACCTTCTCAAAGAACTCACTAAGGTTTGTGAGGCATGACCTATCCTCCATAAAACCTGTATTGACTATCCCTAATCAAATTATTTGTCTCTAGATGATTCTAAATCCCATCTCTTATAACCCTTTTCAATACTTTACCCACAACCGAACTAAGGCTCACTGGTCTATAATTACCAGGATTGTTCTACTCTTCTTTTTGAATAAGGGGACAACATTTGCTATCCTCCAATCTTCTGGCACTATTCCTGTAGACAATGATGACATAAGGATCAAAGTCAAAGGCTCTGCAGTCTCCTCCCTAGCTTCCCAGAGAATCCTAGGTTAAATCCCATTCAGCCCAGAGGACTTACCTATTTGCACATTTTTCAGATTTGCTAACATCTTCACTTTGTGAATGTCTCCCGTCTGGTCTAATAGTCTGTATCGCAGTATTCTCCTCAACAACATTGTTTTTTTCTTGTGTGAAAACTGATGAAAAATATTCATTTAGCACCTTTCCTATCTCCTCAGACTCCACGCACAACCTCCCACTACTGTCCTTGACAGGCCCTAATCTTACTCTGGGGGTCATTTGTTTATTCCTTATGAAGGTATATGTTGTGTTGGCTTTCATTGATAGGGAGATTGAGAGTAAGAGCCACGAGGTTATGCTGCAGCTCTCTAGAAGCCGAGTTCAACTACACTTGAGATATTGTGTTCTGTTCTGGTCACCTCATTGTAGGAAGGATGTGGACAGCTTCAGAGAGGGTGCAGAGGAGATTTATCAGGATACTCCCATACTGAAAGACCAATATTATGAAGAAAGTTTGAGAGAGCTAGAGCTTTTTTCATTGGAGCAAAGAAGAATGAGAGGTGACTTGATAGAAGTGTACAAGGTGATGAGGGGCATAAATAGAGTAATAGTCAGAGACTTTTTCCCAGGGTGGAAATGGCTATCATGATGGGGTATAATTTTAAGGTGTGTGAGGAAGTTTTAGAGGAGATGTCAGAGGTAGGTTCTTTACACAGAGAGTGGTGGATGTGTGGAATGCACCACCAGCGGTGGTAATAGAGTCCGATACATTAGGGACATTTAAGCGACTCTTGGATAGACACATGGATGATAGTAAAATGAAGGTATGTATGTTAGTTTGATCTTAGATTAGGGTAAAAGGTTGGCAGAATATCAAGGGCTGAAGGCTTGTACTGTGCTGAAATGTTCGATGTTCTACGTTCGTCTCCACAGAGTTGTTTCCTGGGTTATCTTGCCCTAATTTCCTAATCTGGAATTGAGTAAATCTTCTAGTGCAAATCTTTCTAACTAGCATTAGTCATTTGGAGTTTGTTCTTCCAGGGTAAACATTAAATGATGGTGTATCATGTTATGGACCAGACCAAACACTCTCAAAATATATTAAAAAGATAGCCGAGACCCTAACTATTTTCTTATTTTAAAGATAAATGTAAGGCATTGCATTCCAGACACAATTCAATATGTCAAACTACTCGACTTTAAGCAAAACACACTTCGTTTCCACACTACAGTTAAAATACACACAAAATAAGAATCTGTAATAACTGTAACTCTATTGAAATGCTGAACAAAATAATACATACATTATCTACTACTACTTAATTGTTCCAATATAGTAACATCCCATAAACACACTCTTGGCAAAGGCAAATGCAGTAAAATAGATTGTCTCACATGCAATTCCAGTAGCCAGAAGAGAACCTTAGATTTTAGCTGTAACAGGGAGAGGAATAAAAGCTTCCACAACCAGCTTCAAGACCCTAGCAGCTGCAGAAAGCTAAAACTAAATATCCTGGTTCTGCGGGAACTTGGCTCCACCCATTCAGGCTGCATCTATAGTTCCAAATTTTCTTCAAAAAACTCAAGGCCTCACAAGCTGTTTGCTTTATTGGCTTTGAGCAGACATCTTTATACCTCTGTCTCAACCTTTCTTCATAAAAAAAATCCAGGGCAAAATACACCACCGAAAGCTATAAGATTGTCACAATCTTCATTGTGATCATCCAGTTCTTCCTTTGTTCTAACTGGGACGGGAATTTCAGTTGGGCGTGGAAAAAGAAAAGAAGAGACTCCATGGAACTAGCAGGAAAATGTAGGTAATAGGTTAAAATTGTACAATGCTGACATTATATATATAGGACAGCCAGTTCACTTCACAAAAAGAGGCAAGATTGAGTCATAAAGATGTACAGCATGGAAACAGACCCTTCGGTCCAACTCGTTCATGCCGACCAGATATCCTAAATTCATCTTGTCCCATTTGCCAGCATTTGTCCCATTTCCCTTTAAACATTGGCTATTCACAGGATGGCAGTTATAGGAAGGGGTGAAAGTCTCAGATACAGTCACATAGATGGGTTAATGCCAGGAAGGGTAAGAGAGGTAGGTAGCTAGGGCATGAGTCTTTTGTGGATATACCCATTTCAAACAAGTGTGCTGTTCTGGAAAATGTAGGGGGTGATGGATTCTCAGAGGAACGTAGCAAGAAACAGCCAAGTTTCTGGTATTGAGACTGGCTCTAATGTAACAAGGGATACATCAGCTTCCAAGAGATCAATTGTGTTAGGGGATTCTGTAGTCTGAGGTACAGACAGATGTTTCTGTTGCCAGCAGAGAAAAAGCAGAATGGTGTGTCGTTTCCCTGGTGCCAGGATCAAGGATGTCTCAGAGAGGGTGCAGAATGTTCTCATGGAGGAGAGGGGTCAGCAGGAGGTCATTGTCCACATTGGAACCAACGACATTGGAAGGGAAAAGGTTGAGACTCTGAAGGGAGATTACAGAGAGGTAGGCAGAAATTTAAAAAGGAGGTCCTCAAGGGTAGTAATATCTGGATTACTCCCAGTGCTATGAGCTAGTGAGGGCAGGAATAGAAGGATAGAGCAGATGAATGCATGGCTGAGGAGCTGGTGTATGGGAGAAGGATTCACGTTTTTGGATCATTGGAATCACTTTTGGGGTAGAAGTGACCCGTACAAGAAGGACGGATTGCACCTAAATTGGAAGGAGACTAATATACTTGCAGAGAGATTTGCCAGAACTGCTTGGGAGGATTTAAACTAGTAAGGTGAGGTGGGGGGGTGGGATCCAGGGAGATAGTGAGGAAAGAGATCGATCTGAGACGGGTACAGCTGAGAATAGAAGTGAGTCAGTCAGGGCAGGCAGGGACAAGGTAGGACTAATAAATTAAACTGAATTTATTTTAGTGCAAGGGGGTCTAACAGGGAAGGCAGATGAACTCAAGGCATGGTTAGGAACATGGGATTGGGATATCATAACAATTACAGAAACATGGCTCAGTGATGGGCAGGACTGGCAGCTTAATGTTCCAGGATACAAATATTACAGGAAGGATAGAAAGGGAGGCAAGAGAGGAGGGGGAGTGGCATTTTTGATAAGGGATAGTATTACAGCTGTGCTGAGGGAGGATATTCCCAGAAATACATCCAAGGAAGTTATTTGGGTGGAACTGAGAAATAAGAAAAGGATGATCACCTTATTGGGATTGAATTATAGACCCCCTAATAGTCAGAGGGAAATTGAGAAACAAACTTGAAAGATTTCAGCTATCTGTAAGAATAATAGGGTAGTTATGGTAGGGGATTTTAACTTTCCAAACATCGATTGTGACTGCCATAGTGTTAAAGGTTTAGATGGAGAGGAATTTCTTAAGTGCGTGCAGGACAATATTTTGATTCAGTATGTGGATGTACCTACTAGAGAAGGTGCAAAACATGACCTACTCTTGGGAAATAAGGCAGGGCAGGTGACTGAGGTGTCAGTGGGGGAGCAGTTTGGGGCCAGCGACCATAATTCTATTCATTTTAAAATAGTGATGGAAAAGGATAGACCAGATCTAAAAGTTGAAGTTCTAAATTGGAGAAAGGCCAATTTTGATGGTATTAGGCATGAACTTTCAAAAGCTAATTGGAGGCAGATGTTCGCAGGTAAAGGGACGGCTGTAAAATGGGAAGCCTTCAGAAATGAGATAACAAGAATCTAGAGAAAGTATATTCCTGTCAGGGTGAAAGGAAAGGCTGGTAGGTATGGGGAATGCTGGATGACTAAAGAAATTGAGGGGTTGGTTAAGAAAAAGAAGGAAGCATATGTCAGGTATAGACAGGATAGATTGAGTGAATCCTTAGAGTATAAAGGCAGTAGGGGTATACTTAAGAGGGAAATCAGGAGGGCAAAAAGGGGACATGAGATAGCTTTGGCAAATAGAATTAAGGAGAATCCAAAGGGTTATTACAAATATTTTAAAGACAAAAGGGTAACTAGGGAGAGAATAGGGCCCCTCAAAGATCAGCAAGGCAGCCTTTGTGTGGAGCCACAGAAAATGGGGGAGATACTAAATGAATATTTTGCATCAGTATTTACTGTGGAAAAGAATATGGAAGATGGTGACATCTTGCAAAATGTCCAGATTACAGAGGAGGAAGTGCTAGATGTCTTGAAACAGTTAAAGGTGGATAAATCCCCAGGACATGATCAGGTGTACCTGAGAACGCTGTGGGAAGCTAGATAAGTGATTGCTGGGCCTCTTGCTGAGATATTTGTATCATCGATAGTCACAGGTGAGGTGCCGGAAGACTGGAGGTTGGCAAACGTGGTGCCACTGTTTAAGAAGGGCGGTAAAGACAAACCAGGGAACTATAGACCCGTGAGCCTGACCTCAGTGGTGGGCAAGTTGTTGGAGGGAATCCTGAGGGACAGGATGTATATGTATTTGGAAAGGCAAGGACTAATTAGCGATAGTCAACATGACTTTGTGCTTGGGAAATCATGTCTCACAAACTTGATTGAGTTTTTTTGAAGAAGTAACAAAGAAGATTGATGAAGGCAGAGCAGTAGATGTGATCTATATGGACTTCAGTAAGGTGTTCGAAAAGGTTCCCATGGGAGACTGATTAGCAAGGTTAGATCTAATGGAATACAGGGAGAACTAGCCATTTGGATACAGAACTGGCTCAAAGGTAGAAGACAGAGGATGGTGGTGGAGGGTTGTTTTTCAGACTGGAGGCCTGTGACCAGTGGTGTGCCACAAGGATCGGTGCTGGGTCCTCTACTTTTTGTCATTTACATAAATGATTTGGATGCGAGCATAAGAGGTATAGTTAGTAAGTTTGCAGATGACACCAAAATTGGAGGTGTAGTGGACAGTGAAGAGGGTTACCTCAGATTACAACAGGATCTTGACCAGATGGGCCAATGGGCTGAGAAGCGGCCGATGGAGTTTAATTCAGATAAATGCGAGGTGCTGCATTTTGGGAAAGCAAATCTTATCAGGACTTATACTTAATGGTAAGGTCCTCGGGAGTGTTGCTGAATAAAGAGACCTTGGAGTGCAAGTTCATAGCACCTTGAAAGTGGAGTCACAGGTAGATAGGATAGTGAAGGCGGTGTTTGGTATGCTTTCCTTTATTGGTCAGAGTATTGAGTACAGGAGTTTGGAGGTCATGGTACAGGACATTGGTTAGGCCACTGTTGGAATATTGCGTGCAATTCTGGTTTCCTTCCTATTGGAAAGATGTTGTGAAACTTGAAAGTGTTCAGGAAACATTTACAAGGATGTTGCCAGGGTTGGAGGATTTGAGCTATAGGGAGAGGCTGGACAGCTTGGGGCTGTTTTCCCTGGAGTGTCGGAGACTGAGGGGTGACCTTATAGAGGTTGACAAAATTATGGGGGGCATGGATCGGATAAATAGACAAAGTCTTTTCTCTGGGGTGGGTGAGTCCAGGACTAGAGGGCATAGATTTAGGGTGAGAGGGGAAAGATATAAAAGAGACCTAAGGGGCAACTTTTTCACGCAGAGGGTGGTACGTGAATGGAATGAGCTGCCAGAGGTGGAGGCTGGTACAATTGCAACATTTAAGGGGCATTTGGACGGCTACATAAATAGGAAGGGTTTGGAGGGATATGGGCCGGGTGCTGGCAGATGGGACTAGATTGGGTTGGGATATCTGGTCGGCATGGACAGGTTGGACTGAAAGGTCTGTTTCCATGCTGTATCTCTATGACATCTCTATGACTCTAATTGGCAATGTGGGGAATTGCTACAATATATGTAACAGCTTAAGGACTTTAGAGTAACCTTACAATGCTGTGATGGAACTTCTCCTGTCTGGGCTTGAATAGGACAGTGTGCGCAGTGTTAAGAAGAAGAGAGAAACATATGGAGAGCAAAAGTTTAGCCATGTCAATAAATGAAATAAGTGTTAAGAAAGTGTTAAGTAGACTAACTACTAGGCAATGGTATTAATGGTTAGACTATTAATACAGAACTGATACACATGAAATACAGAATTGTGAGAAGCAGAATATGAGCTCCCCCCCCCCAACACACACACAATTATATCAATTGTGTGCCTTAGTTCCAACCCTTGCCAGACGCTCATAAATGCATCAATTACACATTTTTTTGCCACCACGTGCAACAAATATCCAAAGCAACCAAACTCAAGTTCCAATGTAGTATCTCATTGTGGAATGGTTTTTGCACTATTAACTGGAATAAGACTATCCAGTTGAATTTCATAAAGAAAGCTTTCAAATATAAGCCTTTATTTCTCCTCAGTTTGGGCTTGATTTAAGTGTGAAAGCAATTGTGTACATTTCTCTTCCTTATAAAAATCACTTAAAATAATTCCTTTATCCGACGACTAATGGAAAATATATGTGTATTATCAATACATATTAAATATGTATAATAAATGTCACATGCATTGAATAAAACAGTGATGTGAAAAGTTTGCCTCTTCACAAAGAAAAATTGCTTTAATAAGGAGCTTTGTAGTTCATGAACAAGATGATTCAACTTTCCAAATCACTGTAATGTAGGAAATCAATTAGCATCTCTATCCACAGAAATCACGCTTTAAAGCTTTTATGTGAAACTCTATTTAATGTATCAGTCTCCTTGTTAATATAAACTTTAAAAAATAAATACAGAACACATCACATAGAGGTCCCCAGCATAGAAAAGGACCCTTCAGACCATCAAATCTGCGCCAGTCAAAAGAATGCACCTAATTATTCTAATCCCCTTCCTGCAGCACTTGCTCCACAGCTGTGTATGTCTTGGCATTGTAGATGTACATTTAAATAGTTCTTAAATGTTACGAAGGTTTCTGCCTCCAAACTCCCTTATAAGCAGTGAATTCCAAACTCCTACCACCTGCTGTGAAAATGTTCTTTTCCTCACATCCCCTCTAAACCTCCTGCTTCTTCCTTTAAGTCTGCGTCCTTTGTCATTGATCCCTCCAGCAAAGGGAAAGGATCCTTCCTCTCTCCCTTGTCTATGCCCCTTGTAATTCTCTACATCTCAATTATGTCTCCCCTCAGTCTCTTGAGCTCTCAGGATAACAACCTCAGTCTTTGCATTATCTCGTCACAACTAAAACTCTCCAGCCCAGGTAATTTCCTGGTAAACCTCCTCTGCACTCTCTCCAGTGCAAATATATCCCCCCATAACATAGATTTCAGAACTGCACACAATTGTTAGGTTGCGACCTATTCAGCTTTTCATACAGTTCAGCATAACCTCCATGCTCTTCAAAACTACCCCTTGGTTGATAAAGCCAAATATCCCATATGCCTTCTTAACCAATGTATCCACCTGTTCCATTATAGTAAAGGAACTCTCATCCTTGGTGTTTCCCAGGGTCCTACCATCCATCATTATTCCCTTGTCTTGTTTGTACTGCCCATGCACATTACATCGTACTGATCCAGATTAAATGCCATTTGTCAATGTTCAGCACATCTATATCCTCCTGTAATCTAATCCTATCTTCCTGACGATTCATCACGCCAAGTTTCATATCATCTGCAAATTTACTGGTCAATCCAACATTCAAGTCTAAATAATTTATATTTACCACGAATAGCAAAGCCCCTAAAATTGATGCCTGTGGAACTCCAGCAAAACAGACTTTCAGCCACAACAACAGCCTTGACCATCACTCTCTGCTTCCGATCTTTCAGCCAATTCTGTTCCAATTAGTCAGATTTCCTTGAGTCCCTTGGGTTCCTTGTGGGACCTTAGCAAAGCCTTGATGAAAGCCCAAATAGATTGCATCAAATCCATTGCCTTCATCCACACACGCAGTTACCTCTTTGTTAGGGCTACCCATAACTGAGATACACGGAAAGACTGATGTTGGGTTTGCCCGTAACTGAAAGACACAAAATGGCTAACAAGTGGTTAAACAGAATTAAAAGCCTGATCCAGCATTTAAGTGAGATCATGAGTTTACACAATGGTACCTTTGAACAGAGGTTATTCCAAGGTCAGTTCTGCATAAACAACAACTGCAAAAAGGTCTGTTAGAGACAGTTTGAGAAATGTTCAAGGACAGACTGCTTGAAGATTTGTAACAAACATTTAAGGAAAAGAAAGCTCCCACAATAGCAAATGCAGATGGACTAATGGGATTATGTCTTGTAAAAATCAAGAGGATGAAACAAGTTCATTAGACTGTGACAGTGATTGATTCCTAGGCTCATTAATGAAAGAATGTTGTCACATTCGGTGAAAAGATTTAGCCAGAACCAGGGGAGTAAATCTCATCTCAGAAGACAGTACATGATCAGCCTAGGTCATGGTCGGGCTGTGAAAACAATAAAGATGTTTCACAATAATTCGTTGTTTCTTTGAAAGTATTCACAAATTTAAAAGGTAGCTCCCAGTTAAAGATTCTTCAGATAATCACAGGGATAGATTTCAGTGTAATTATAAATACACATAAATAACAAAAATATAAAGATTACTAAAAGCTTTAGGGGAAAGATTCAAATAAAGATGTGACAGTTAACTATTCTCAGAAAGCCTTCCCACTATCATTAAAAGAATACCTAATGCACACTGTAAGAAATAAATTGCTCACACCTCATTAGTTAAAGAATGCTAACAGTAGAGGTAGATATAAAACTTTCCATAAAACTAACTTCATAATAGAATTAATATTATGAATCATGTAGCAGTTAGTAAGCGTCAACTGTGTTTTGTATCTTTTACAATTTGGACAATGGGAAATAGAAGATGAGTAACAGGATCTGATAGGGAAAACATATGAATACAATGAGTAACAGAATTCAAGCAGTCCATAGAGATAAGCAAATCTGGGACATGTCTGAACGAGTACAGCCAGTAACTTTGGAAAGCGAATTATTTGGATACATTGAAAGATCCCAAGACCTGGTGATTACAATGTCTGTTAAACGTCATGAGATCTTGGGGAACCTGGGAGTGTCTGTAGAAGTATCCATCATGGATTAGGAGTTTCCCAGGATTGGATGTGTAGAATAAGGAGGAGGGCACAGTGACCATGTTGTATGTGCTTCTTGTAACACAAAATGTATAAAAATACTGTGACCCATTGACAACATCAGAGAACCTTGACCTCTCTTCCAATCTGAGCCAAAGATTAAGGGGATAATTGAGTCCTCATTGAGGCCTAATTCAGGCGTAGTCTTTGGCCCTGTCCCTGCCTGATCTGGTGATTGTTTGAAAAAAGCTACCATGTGCCTGAATTCTGCCTGCCTCCTGGGTCTTTGTCCCTAGTTGGAAATTTTTCTCCGACACTTCAAAAATGTAATCATGTTGGTCAGATATGACCTATGCTAAACTATGCTGACTGTTCTTGATTAATCCGTGTCTCACCAAGTGCAGATTAAATCTGTCCATCAGAATTGTTTCCAATAATTACCCCATGATTGAGTTTAGACTGGCCTGTAGTTTCCTGATTGAACAACCTAACATCTAACAATGAAGTAAAATGACAGTGGTACCTGTTAATCTTCAATATTATAATTTTATTTTTCAATATACTTTTAAGCGGTTAAATGCAAATTAGAATTTTATCTCCAGATCCAGCCAACTAAAACAATTCAAATATAGATTAAATAGAGCATTTAAACTGGTAAAATCTCACAATAAATTCACAGGACTGTTGTTAAAAACAAATTTGCCATCTCACCACAAAAGACATTTAGGGCAAAAAGTTTGGTAACCAAAGGTTTGGTCAAAAAAATAGGCTGCATACAGATGCAACTCATCTGAATTCTAGCTGCAAAAGGCATTTGTTCAAGTCTAAAATGGCATCCATACTGTGTATGTACTCTTCTGGTATAGTTCACAGACAGGACTAAAATTTGGTGATGTTGTCAACATGGCTGCTGGAGAATGGGCTTGAAGTTTCCCGAGTGAGTGTATCATAAGGCCAACCTGATTATATAGCACTGGATTGATGTCAGCACTACCATTTTTGGCCTTAACACTCCAGTTTTCTCTTTGCCTCATATGGTTGAGCATGCATTCAACAGCAGGAAAGACCTCTGGGGATCACCAGTTACTTTCAAATTGGTTGCTGATCAATTTCTATAGTTTATTGCTCAGCTAGTAGAAAATTTGGTGACTTGTTATTGCTACTTAAGTTCTATAGAGAATGTCATGGGTCATGGTGAAAGCCTTTGCTCTCCCTTTAAGTGTTCTGCTCAGAACACTTGTATGGATGGGTCCTGTAGTTCAATTCTTCTTTTTTAGGAGTATGAGCAAGAAAAAGAATAAATATGACAAAAAGGTGATCAAAGAGGGTGGACACGAAGTTATCTCAACAACAGACATGAATTAGCATCTAAAAGTGGGTACTTTTTCTAGCTCAAATAGGAAAAGTTTATATGAATCTCAGTTTCACAGAGAATGCCCATGTCTTGTGCACATGAAATGCCAATCATGGCCAACGTATGGCTGAGCAGCTAGCTGTCATTATCTTCGCTCTTAGACCGCATCTACAAAGCCTACTTGGTTTAAAGATGATGACGGAACACCACAAGGTAGTCTGATGAGCAGAGGCTCTTGTCTGAATCAGGATGTGGTTTAATTCATGGTAGCAATCAGATGCAAGTTACTATGGTAAGATGAACCTAGTAACTAAAACTACTGGAAGATCTTTTCCTTCAAGACCTTAAGGTGTTCTGTTGTTGCTAACACAAGTATTTATGGCATTATCAAATTGTGACTTAATGCAATCTTTGGCCTTAACCCTTTCAGAACTATTTGGCAGTATGGTGTCACAGTGGTTAGGGGAGAAAGTGAGGTCTGCAGATGCTGGAGATCAAAGTTGAAACTTTATTGCTGGAACAGCACAGCAGGTCAGGCAGCATCCAGGGAACAGGAGATTTGACGTTTCGGGCACAGGCCCTTCTTCAGGCCTGTGCCCGAAACGTCGAATCTCCTGTTCCCTGGATGCTGCCTGACCTGCTGTGCTGTCACAGTGGTTAGCACTGCTGCCTCACAGCACCAGTTCCTGGGTTCAATTCCACTGTCTGTGTGGAGTTTGTACGTTCTCCCCGTATCTGCATGGGTTTCCACTAGGTGCTCCGGTTTCCTCGCACAGTCCACAGATGTGCAAATTAGGTAGATTGGCCATGCTAAAATGCCCATAGTGTTCAAGGATGTTTAGATTAAGTGCATTAGTCATGGGAAATGCAGAGTTACAGAGATAGGGTGGGGGAATGGGTCTGGGTGTCTCAGAATACTGTTCCAAGGGTGGTTGTGGACACATTGGGTCGAAGGGCTGTATCCTCGCTGTAGGGATTCAAAAGATTACTTTATACAAAAGCTCGCTGAAATATATCTCCACTTATAGCAATACCACAGTGATGGTGATTCTTGCTATAAATGTCTTCACAGCGGATATATTTCTAGACTCAGTCAGGACAAATCCCCAAAATCTTACCGTTCCCATCCACCTGCTGTATTAGAGAGATGATCAACAGACTTTATATAAAGAGAGGAAAATTTATGCTTTCAATTTTTCCAGAGCTTGTATTTGAGTCTGATCTCCTAATGCAATACATGGAAATTGGGCGGCTTCTGCGTTTGTTGCACTAGAAACAGAGAGATTGGATAACAGATTCAGCATTACATTTGGATCAATTACATTGACCTGTTCTTACTGTCACCTAAGAGTTAGTCTGAAGGGCCATCCTGGGCCCCTATGGGTAAAGGACATTTAACTTCCATTAACCTCCTGCACCACCACCACTCCCAGCATCTGTACTGGCAAGAATATGCTTGGCTTTAAAAAGTGCAGGTGAGCTTTTAATAGTGCTTGATGGTGTACGTGAACCTGAACCTCAGCTGTCGCACAGAGCACCTCAACAGCTTGTTTATCACAGGGCTTCATGTACCCATCATTAATATGAGCAGACAGCATGTGGATTACATGCTGCCTACAATAGCAAAAACAGGCATATGCTAATCTCATATTATCTTTCCCATGCCTGTTTATGATGGCTAATGTGTTTTGTCTACTTATGCCAGAAGGAACATGTTTTTTTTAAAATTTGTTTATGGTATGTGAGTGTTGCTGGTTAAGTCAGCATTTATTACTCTTGAGGTGATATTGCTCATCTACCTTATGCTCATCTACCACGCACATAGTGCTGTGAGGCAGGACATTCCAGGATTTTAACCCAATAGCTGTGAAGAAATGGTGATATATTTCCAAGTCAGGATGGTATGTGGTTTGAAGGGGAATTTGCAGGTGGTAACATTCCCATGCGTCTACAGCTTCAGCTTTCCAGGTGGTTTGGAAGGTGCTGTCAAAAGAATATTGATGAGATGGTGCTTTGCAACCTAAAGATGGTATGAGGACTAAAGAGGCAGTGAGATATAGGGAGGGAATCCCAGAGTTTAATAAAACATCTTTCGCTAATGTTACTAAGTATACTGATACCACCTTTTCCTTCAATTATAGCTTGGAAATAACTGACATGTTTGCTTTTTAAAAAAAATATAAAGACAACAAAGGTTACAGGGAAAAGGCAAAAACAGTGGAGGTGAGGAATATTGATTCAATTGTAAGCTCATCGAAAGAGTGTACAGCAGACTCAATAGGCTGAATGTCCTATTTTTCTTCCGATTTCCAATGGCTTAAGGTCCAACTCTGCTTACACCCAACTGAAAAATATGCCATGTTTTTCCCTTCTTGGAAACTTTCAGCAAGGATTCACTGTTCCTAGTATAAGCATTGAAAATGAAACCATAATCATGTCAGGCCTCTACCCATTATTTTAATGTTACCATTGGCCTGTTTAAAGTAATTAATTTCTTGTCTCCTTGCCCTTTTTTGGGAAATTTATTATCGTGTTTCCATTGAGTAACTATGGATTTGTTAGCTAGAATGTTAAAGGAAAGGTGACATCTGAATAAACTATTGATTTAGTGCACTGAGAAAAATGTTTTGTGGTGATGTTTCGCAACTGACAATTCAACGCACTTCTGACTCTGGACTCACAAGTAGAGTTGTTCCTGTGTTTAATTACTCAGCTGCAAGTCACATTCAGCACAGGCCACAACACTCTGCTTTTCTTTATAGGAAATCATTGCAAGAATCCAGAAAACATTTATCTAACAAATCAAGAAGGACTGATTATATTGATAAACTAATTTATAAGGACATGAAAGAATGACCCTTCAACAGACAGAAATTGCTTTAATAAAAGTGTCCCTGCAATTTATGAAGAAAAGATACTTCAGTGTTTAAATTACTTGAACATTTTCTGGTGTAATATGGTTTCCATGGATAATGTAGACCGTGACTGCTGTGTCATACTGTAGAATATTAATTATTATCACTACCTACTGAAGTCATAGTTTAAACACTTTTCATAATAAGAAATCTAAATGTCATGGTCTGATTCCATATTGTAGGCAGAAAGGAAAATCCATTTTAATTAATAGAGATCCTAGATCAAATGCTTATCTGCCCTTGAAAAGGGGAACATAAATGCTTTATTTGTGGTATTGTAAACGTAGCTCTTAAAAATTTCATCACCTTCCAGAGAGACAGTAACCTTCGAGCTAATTGAAACTCTGCATTCTAATAGCTTCTGCAAAAATCAATCTGACCACTGTTACATGGCTAAGGGATTATCGAGAGTTGTCAACAGATCTAGATATCTGAAATCAAAAGGCAACTGAAATATGCTTATCTCATACCAAATGAGCTGCTAGAGTAAAGCCTAACCAGAAAAAGTAAGATGAATCTCTTCTTTAGTCGTTACAATTTAATGCATGTGGATACAAAATAAATCAAAAGACTTACAGATACGTGACAGGAATTTTGACAAACTTTGATCTTGTTCAAAATGTTCCCAGGCAATCTTTGACAGTTTAAATGTCTAATAAAACTTAATTTCCGTTGTCAATTTGTACTTTTTGAAATGGACAACATGATTATTACAAGCACAAGCTAGACAAAGGGTATCACAGGTAAAATAGAGATTCAGTTAGAAAGGTTGACAATGGGAAATTCACAGGATAGATTACAGGAGCAAATGTGAGGGGTAGACCAACTTGGGAAACAACTTATTAGATGGAGGAGGGGAAAAAATTTCTGGCTGTAACAGCTGCTCCTTTTTTGAGGTATTTTAGGTGCTGGAGGTGATTTCCTCGAATTCCAGGAGCAGCTATTACTATTTATATGCTGTTGCATTGCTTTGGAACTTTGGAAAAAAGTCAAAACAACAGCAGTTTTAAAAGGGAGGAGAACAGACAAAGGAAGCACGTGGTGAGGTCCGTGCAGGAGAGAGAGAGAGAGAGAGAGAGAGAATCTGCGCAGTTAGTGCCTTTGCTGTTTGAGTCCATGTGTCGCTGGACATCGGAGTGCATCTGGGAAAATTAACAAACAGTGAAATTCACAACTGATCTTGGAGGAACTGTTGGGTGAAGTTCACAGCACAGAATCAGATAAGTTAATTGTTGTTTTTAAGTGTGGCCTACAGAGAATCTGCAGTAGTGAGTAAAGTGGGTTCTTTCTTGATTATATATTTTTGGAGATATGTCTCTGGATTCAACTTAAAATATAAGCCTGGGGCAGAGTTTGTAGAGGAATAAGACAGTGTTATTTTCTAGGTCCGTAGATTGTGAAGGAGCAAACATGGCCTTTAATAGAGTGATATGTACTTCTTGCCAGATGTGGGAGTTTAAAGAGAGTTGAAGGGTTACTGCAGATTATATCTGCCATAAATTTTGTTGGATGCGAATCTTATCAGATGAAATGGATACGTTGGAGAGACAGTTAGAAGCGATGAGGAATTTGCAACAGCAACAGTATGTGATGGATAGTAGTTATAGGAAAGGGGGGAAAGTCTCAGATACAGTCACATAGATGGGTTAACTCCAGGAAAGGTAAGAGAGGTAGGCAGCTAGTGCAGGAGTCTTTTGTGGATATACTCATTTCAAACAGGTATGCTGTTTTGGAAAATGTAGGGGGTGATGGATTCTCAAGGGAATGTAGCAGGAACAGGCAAGTATCTGGTATTGAGACTGGCTCTAATGCAACAAGGGGTATGTCAGGTTCCAAGAGATCAATTGTGTCAGGGGATTCTCTAGTCCGAGGTACAGACAGACGTTTCTGCGGCCAGCAGCAAAAAATCAAAATGGTGTGTTGCTTCCCTGGTGTCAGGATCAAGGATGTCTTAGAGAGGGTGCAGACTGTTCTCACAGGGGAAAGGGACCAGCAAGAGGTCATTGTCCACATTGGAACCAATGACATAGGAAGGGAAAAGGTTGCAATTCTGAAGGGTTATTACAGAGAGTTAGGCAGAAATTTAAAACGGAGATCCTTGAGAGTAGTGATATCTGGATTACTCCCAGTGCTAGTGAGGGCAGGAATAGGAGAATAGAGCAGATGAATGCTTGGCTGAGGAGCTGGTGTATTGGAGAAGAATTCACATTTTTGGATCATTGGAATCTCTTTTGGGGTAGAGATGACCTGTACAAAAAGGACAGATTGCACCTAAATTGGAAGGGGACTAATATACGGGCAGGGAGATTTGCTAGAGCTGCTCGCGAGGATTGAAACTAGTAAGGTTGGTGGGGCGGGGGGGATCCAGGGAGATAGTGAGGAAAGAGATCAATCTGAGACTGGTACAGTTGAGAACAGAAGCGAGTCAAACAGTCAGGGCAGGCAGGGACAAGATAAGACTAATAAATTAAACTGCATTTATTTCAACGCAAGGGCGTCTAATAGGGAAGGCAGATGAACTCAGGGCATGGTTAGGAACATGGGACTGGGATATCATAGCAATTACAGAAACATGGCTCAGGGATGGGCAGGACTGGCAGCTTAATATTCCAGGATATAAATGCTACAGGAAGGATAGAAAGGGAGGCAAGAGAGGAGGGGGAGTGACATTTCTGATAAGGGACAGCATTACAGCTGTGCTGACGGAGGATGTTCCCAGAAATACATCCAGGGAAGTTATTTGGGTGAAACTGAGAAATAAGAAAGGGATGATCACCTTATTGGGATTGAATTATAGACCCCCTAATAGTCAAAGGGAAATTGAGAAACAAGCTTGTTAGGAGATCTCAGCTATCTGTAAGAATAATAGGGTAGTTATGGTAGGGGATTTTAACTTTCCAAACATAGACTGGGACTGCCATAGTGTTAAGGGCTTAGATGGAGAGGAATTTGTTAAGTGTATCCAAGACCATTTTCTGATTCAGTATGTGGATGAACCTACTAGAGAAGGTGCAAAACTTGACCTACTCTTGGAAAATAAGGCAGGATAGATGACTGAAGTGCCAGTGGGGAGCACTTTGGCGCCAGCGACCATAATTCTATTAGATTTAAAATAATGATGGAAAAGGATAGACCAGATCTAAAAGTTGAAGTCCTAAATTGGAGAAAGGCCAATATCGACGGTATTAGGCAAGGACTTTCAAAAGCTGATTGGGGGCAGATGTTCGCAGGTAAAGGGACGGCTGGAAAATAGGAAGCTTTCAGAAATGAGATAACAAGAATCCAGAGAAAGTATGTTCCTGTCAGGGTGAAAGGGAAGGCTGGTAGGTATAGGGAATGCTGGATGACTAAAGAAATTGATGGTTTGGTTAAGAAAAAGAAGGAAGCATATGTAAGGTATAGACAGGATAGATCAAGTTAATTCTTAGAAGAGTATAAAGGCAGTAGGAGTATACTTAAGAGGGAAATCAGGAGGGCAAAAAGGGGACATGAAATAGCTTTGGCAAATTGAATTAAGGAGAATCCAAAGGGTTTTTACAAATACATTAAGGGCAACAGAGTAACTAGAGAGAGAATCGGGCCCCTCAAAGATCAGCAAAACAGCCTTTGTATGGAGCCGCAGAAAATGGGATAGATAGTAAATGAGTATTTTGCATCAGTATTTACTGTGGAAAAGGATATGAAAGATATAGACTGTAGGAAAATAGATGGTGACATCTTGCAAAATGTCCATATTACAGAGGAGGAAGTGCTGCATGTCTTGAAATGGGTGAAGGTGGATAAATCCCCAGGACCTGATCAGGCGTAGCCTAGAACTCAGTGGAAAGCTAGAGAAGTGATTGCTGGGCCTCTTGCTGATATATTTGTTTCATTGATAGTCACAGGTGAGGTACCGGAAGACGGGAGGATGGCTAACATGGTGCCACTGTTTAAGAAGGATAGTAAGGACAAGCCAGGGAACTATAGACCAGTGAGCCTGACGTCGGTGGTGGGCAAGTTGTTGGAGGGCATCCTGAGGGATAGGATGTACTTGTATTTAGAAAAGCAAGGACTGATTCAGGATAGTCAACATGGCTTTGTGCATGGAAAATCATGTCTCTACTTTTTGTCATTTACATAAATGATTTGGATGCAACCATATTTGGTACAGTTAGTAAGTTTGCAAATGACACCAAAATTGGAGGGTTACCTCAGATTACAACAGGATCTTGACCAGATGGGCCAATGGGCTGAGAAGTGGCAGATGGAGTTTAATTCAGATAAATGCGAAATGCTGCATTTTGGGAAAGCAAATCTTAGCAGGACGTATACACTTAATGGTATGGTCCTAGGGAGTGTTGCTGAATTAAGAGACCTTGGAGTCAGGTTCATAGCTCCTTGAAAGTGGAGTCACAGGTAGATAGGATAGTGAAGGCGGTGTTTAGTATGCTTTCCTTTATTGGTCAGAGTATCGAGTACAGGAGTTGGGAGGTCATGTTGCGGCTCTACAGGACATTGGTTAGGCCACTGTTGGAATATTGCTTACAATTCTGGTCTCCTTCCTATCGGAAAGATGTTGTGAAACTTGAAAGGGTTCAGAAAAACTTTACAAGGATGTTACCAGTGTTGGAGGATTTGAGCTATAGGGAGAGGCTGAACAGGAGGGGCTCTTTTCCCTGGAGCATCAGAAGCTGAGGGGCGACCTTATAGAGGTTAACAAAATTATGAGGGGCATGGACAGGATAAATAGGCAAAGTCTTTTCCCTGGGGTGAGGGAGTCCACAACTAAAGGGTGAGAGGGGAAAGGTATAAAAGAGACCTATAGGGCAACTTTTTCACACAGAGGGTGGTATGTGTATGGAATGAGCTGCCAGAAGAAGTGGTGGAGGCAGGTACAATCGCAACATTTAAGAGGTGTTTGGATGGGTATATGAATAGGAAGAGTTTGGAGGGATATGGGCCGGGTACTGGCAGGTGGGACTAGATTGGGTTGGGATATCTGGTTGGCATGGACGTGTTGGACCAAAGGGTCTGTTTCCATGCTGTACATCTCTATGACTCTATGACAGATATACTTTCTGATCCTGTTCCAGTTGATACAGGAGTGTACCTTTAATGCACTGTTTACAGCAAAGTAGCTTGATTTATTGAACTGCTTACCAGGGACTAAGTAGCATTTCCAATATCACTGGAATGACATTGTGCCGTGTCCCCTGGGCAGTTCTTGTCTTGCCGCTCCAAAAAACATAACTTGCAAAAAACTTTATAATCAACTATAGCAGGCAACAAATATGCAAGAAAGGCCACAATCAGTCAAATATCAAATCAGATACTTACCTAAACACAGAAAGATGACCTCTCTAAATAATGCTGGCTTTGCCTCAACTCTGACAGTTCTGCTCAGGATTTATTACAAATTAAGCAGGGAAAATGCTGAAATTTGGAAGAAGGGTCTGTAAACAGATGTATAACCTTCATACATTATATTCATTAATCCAACAATCCAAACTAAAACTTGCTGCTGTTACAAGGATCCTTGATGATTATTTTTCATTAGCTTTCAAGGGATTGAAGTAATTTCGAATATGTTAAAGGGCCTGTGGTGTGTTCTGGAGTGAAAAGCTCATCAAATGAATTAAGATAACTCAACCATAATACCATTAAAACAGCTGTCAATTGTAATTTGAGCTTCCCCCTGCTACTTCCTGGAAGCTTTGGTCTCAAGTTAGTATTTGCAAAATGGTAATGCTAATAAATGCCATACTTGTTCACAGAGGGATCAGTCAGGTTTAACTTTATGTTTTCCAAGTTTCATAGCTCAGTGTTCAATGTTAATAAGTATAATTATAATTGATTTTGCTGAATAGCTCTCAGCATCAGACTGAGCTCAGTGGTATTATTTGCACCTAAGTTGGAAGGTCATTCGTAACAAACTCTACTCATCAATGTCATAGCATGGTTACAGAGCAAAAAGAGACTATTTGACTTGCAATGTCCATTCCAGATGTCTGAAAAACAAGTCAGCTAGCACAACAAGCCTAAACCTTCCCTGCAGCCCAGGATTTTATTTTTATCTTCAGATAAATATTGAAAGGCATGACTGAATCATCATCAATTATATTGTCAAGTTGTAAATTTGAGATCCGAGCCACACACTGTATTAGCTTTTTCTCACTGATTGCCATGAGCAGAATTTACTGTCTATTGTCAAAGTGTTTTCATTTGTGAAGTGTGTGTATTTTCTTACCCTCAGAATGGTTGTCTCAATTTAAATGTTTCTAACTTCATGCTTTTGAGACTTTAAAAGTTAAAAACAAAGGGTTCATTGCGATGAAGGGTTGTGATCACCTGATGAAGGAGCGGCGCTCTGAAAGCTAGTGTGCTTCCAATTAAACCTGTTGCACTATAACCTGGTGTTGTGTGATTTTTAACTTTGTACACCCCGGTCCAACACTGGCATCTCCGAATCATGACAAAAACATTAGATATGGTTAAATAAAGAAAGTATAATTCCAGTCTCTTTAGTTGCAGACTGATAGTTTCTTGGATAGATTGATGCTTCGGTAGGAGGGAAGGTCTTGAAAAGTAAAATATTCTCAGTCAAGTGCAAGGGTCCTTGTAGATGATTTGCCAGGAGAGGGGTTGGAGTTCTCATGTGAATTCGAAGCTGGAACCATTTCCTTCTTACCCACTTCCCAGGTAAAGCTTTTGTTGCCTTGACTGCTTAGTTGCATTGTAGCTGCACTGACAGATTTCAAATAGTTGCTCACTATCAGATTGGACTCTAAAGACTGAGTCCAAGTTGCATTGAGTTTTTTGGAGGGATTCCCACTATGAGGCCGATGCAGGTTTTCTCACCTTACCTTACCAAACTCATGTCACCCCCAATCTAACCTGCCCCTGTGGCTTTCTTTACATCTTATTCTAACCCAACCTTATCATGCAGCATTCGTACAACAGCTTGCCACTCAGAGGTTATCATAGAATTCACTGGTATTCATTGCACCCACTCCATCTTTAAAAGCCTGTTGTGCACTTGGTCAAATGCTTTCAATATGGATCTACCCTGCATGGTTCCTGACATTTGCTGTGGTCCTGACAGACAGGGAGAGATTGGCCTCTTGCAGTGCAGGCAAGGAGCTGCAGGTTCTGCTGAATGCCAGGTACAGAGGCAGGACCGACTCTTCCTCCAGGGACCAAGAGTGAAGGCCACAACACCGCACCATGCTAACCTGGCCTGTGGTTGCTACCGAAATTAAAAAGAGATCTCAAACATCTAGAGCAATGTCCAGCACGGTAGGAAGGAGGTTAGAGATCTTCTCCACTTTGCCAGCGTATATGGCCTGATCTTCTCCCCAATACTCATAACTACTCTGTTTCTGATACTATACCCCCCCCTTCCACCAATGCTCTAATGCTCTCACTGTTGATTGCAACACCATCTCTCATTTGCTGTCAGCTACTCCAACCCAAGTAGACCTGTGCCGCCTACTCATTCACTCGGGACACCTCTCTAACTCCATCAAAAGTAACAGTTGTGTCACCCACTTCTACCTCCCATAATATTGGAAATCTGTCCCTCATTCCAACAGGAAAATAGCCCACAGTCAGGCAGAATGACTCTTTTGTCCAAGGTGAAACATGGAAACAAGTTGCCTGAAAATGCCATGGTCTGTAGACTTGACTGCATCCTTAAACAAATCTATGTATAAATCTCTTGAATGACTGTGAATGTATCTACTTAATTAGGGATGTAGGAACAGGAGCCAGCCATTCAGCCCATCGAGTCTGCCCTGTCATTCAACATGATCATGGTTGATTGTACTCTTCAAAGCCTTTGACATCACAGCCCTATACATCACTGGTAATCAGAAATCTTTCAAACTCAATCTAAATATACTCAAAGACCCAGCCGCTACAGTCTTCTGTGATAGAGAACTTCAACAATCACAACCCTTTTACTAAAAGAAAATTCTCATCTCAGACCTAAGTGGAAACCATTCCATTTAAAATGGTGCTCCTTGTAACAATAAAGGATATTCTATTCCAGACTTCCCATTAATAGTCAAGATATATTGGTCTACTTTTGTGAAAGGATATAGTAATTAACTATGTCAGTCTTTCTGGAACAATGATTTTAAACCAGTATGTGCCTCCTGGAGTGTTAATGAATCCAAAGACTGGGAAGAGTTTGGAGAGTTTGATGGAAACCTGACTACATCAGATGTAAGAACATTTTCTCCTAGCAAAAAGGTTGTTCAGAACAGTTAAAGAAATGTCACCTTAAGTTAAAAAAAAAAGTTTTAATGTGTGAAAATTCCAGTCAAGGATTATCTGCTCGGAAGTCTGAAAATTCTTTGAAAAACTCAAAGTCAAAAATCTCAGTTGTGTGAGTATACTAGGGAAAAGATCTTGCACTTCCGATGACCAGAGCTAAAGACACAGATTTGATACAAAAGGGAGGTTTCTCTTGTTTTTGACTAATATGATGGTATTGAGGAGAAGAAAGGGTTATATTTGCTACGTGTTTTGATACTTTCATATTCTATTACAATTACATATACGCTGGCAGTGTGGAGAAGATCTCTGACCTCCTTCCTACAGTGCTGGACATTGTTCCAGATGTTTGAGACCTCTTCTTAATCTCAGTAGCAACCAAGGGCCAGGTTAGCATGGTATGGTGTTGTGGCCTTCACTCCTGGTCCCTGGAGGAAGAGTCGGTCCTGTCTCTGTACCAGGCGTTCAGCAGAACCTGCAGCTCCTTGCCTTCACTGCAAGAGGCCAATCTCTCCCTGTCTGTCAGGTTCATTTGTTTTCATTTTATTTATTTTGCACAATAAATGTCAGTTTTATTGTTAAAACCAAATGTACAGCCTGGTATTCCTTTGTTTCAGTGAAACAATGCCACTTTAAATTGAAAGAAACCAAAATATGGTTGACTGAACCAAATTTCATTCTGGGAGCTAATTTGTCCAATTGTATCATCAGTTGAGGTCACAACAAAATGTATCCTATAACTGCAAAAATATATTAAAATGTGCAAAGGACATGAAGTATAATGCACATTTTTCTTTTATGAAAAGAAGTGTAGTTATAGGTAACCTTTTATACATGTTCTTAAGATCCTGTATTGATTGCTGTTCCATGATAGGTCAGTTAGTCATTTGACATAGTGGGAAAAATAGTATTGGGTTGTTAATTTCTCTAGTCGTTGACACACAAATAATTTCAGTGCAATGAACAAAGAAATTATTGGGGTTGTTTTTCCACAATTGCCACTGGATAAAAATCTGTTGGGCCTTACTAATTTTTCTGAAGTACTTTATTGGAATTGCTTGTAACTAGATAATGGAATATTTGTTTTAAACAAGCAAGGAACTCTGATTTGGGGTAAAAACTGGCTAAAATAGATGCACAGCTGTATTTTCGACATGTTGATATGTAATGGAATGCTCCAGAATTTAAGAAACAATTCAAAGAGTAGAGGTTTCTTTGTTAAAGATCCAGATATTCACTCAGTCAGTATCAATTTTAGAATAAAACAAAAAATATAAGGAGCACCAATGACAGTTAATAAAACCAAGCTTTCTGACAGCATGTGTGCAGTACCACAGAATAATTTCCACTTATTCCATAAGAATATAAGAAATAAGAGTAGAACATATGGCCCCTTGAGTGTGCTGTACAATTCAACAAGATTATGGTCAAGTTTTGAATTAGATTCCACTTTCTTGCTCGGTCACCTTGGCCATCAATTCTCCCAGACACCAAAACCTATTGATCTTAACTTCTGACTGATACTCCACAGTCCTCTGGGTAGAAAATTCCAAAGACTCACAACTCTGAGTGAAGAAATTACTCTCCCATCATCTTAAACAATCGACCCGAATGATCCTGAGACTCTACCTCTGCATTTCAGATTTCCTAGTTGGGGAAACAATATCTCTTCAGCTAACCAGTCAAATCCCCTCAGAATTTTCTACGTTTCAATGAAAGGCTAGTGAATGTAGACCAATTCTATTCAAATTCACATCTTTTAACCACTCTCTCATCTCAGGAATTAATCTAGAGAACCATCTCTGGAGCACTTCTGAGGCAAGTATATCCTTTCTTATCAGAAAGATCAAAATTGTTCACAGAATTCTAAAAATGACTAGACCACAAAATAATCTCAAACTCAACAGTCACCTATTTTTCATTGTTTCTAATATCTGCAATAATTCTCAAAATGCTCTAAATGATCTTTACTAATTTGCATGTCAATTCACTAAATAATGGCCTTCCACTTATATGATTGATTGCATGTGTTATGATGCTGGTAGAAGCACTTGCTTGTTCTAATGTCACAGTTCTGAAATAAATTTAACTAATTTAAATTCAATAAGAATGAGATAACATAGTGGCTCCAACACCAAACTAGTAATTAAGAGTGTGGAATCTTATAGGAGTCGGAATGGTATGGACAATGGCAAGATTTGTGGCAGAATCAGATTAGAAGTCAGACAGGGCTGATCTCAACATCGGGAAGATCTTGTTCAATGTTTATGCTTTTAATTAGCAGTGTGTTGATTTTCTCACTAGCTAGCAATAAGTTGCCAACTCAGGAGGATTGCTGCCTGTGAAATGCTTTGTTAAAGGCAACCTGGCTTCATTAATATTCAGCTTCCTGTCTTACCAAATACTCCAAATAAGCTAGACGTGGAGACATTTCAGAATGAGATCAGAGCAGACACCTGGCAACTACAACTTGCCACTTGCTCCAAAGCACTTCCATGTTGCATATGACTGAACTGCACCTTGGATCATAATCTACAAGTACAAGCCACACTCCCCCTCTTCCATGGACATTGGCATCCAGAATTTGCCAACCCCCCTACCATGACCATCAAGATACCTGTTCTGCTCAGTAAGCACATGTCTATATTGCAAGGTGCACCTGCATTGAAAGGCTGCAGGGACCAGCTCAAGGATTGGATCAAGCTGCAACTCAGGGCTGCTTGCTTATTCCCTTCACACTCACTCACTTAGCACCAACCTGCATGCTCACAGCAGCCATGCTTTTCCATACCATGCAGGCTGATGCTTCAGGCAGAATCAAAGGCTCTCAATACTAATGTACAGAGGTAGATATTTTCAACTAAATGACCATGTCTGAACTGGTAAGGCCTAATCCTCAGTCATATCAAGGAGTAGCTGCTGTCTGTCAGAAGGTCCTAACACCATTAGTCATGGGCACAGCTTGCAGCCAGTCCAGGGGCTTGGCCACATCAGTTGTCAATGTACGAAACTCACAGTCCAGGGAATGGGCAACATAGTGTGCTGTCTGGCCATCAGAAGCAGTCAGGACAATTGCACATCATCAGCCAGAGAGCTGCAAGAACTCAGGAATCTGGTCAGCGTTGTCAAGGAACCAGTCATCAGAATCGGTCAGAGGTCTGGGGTGAATACATTGCTGGGGTTCCATCCATTGATCATTGAGGGGGCCCTGTAAGGGTAGTAGAAAGG